>NC_056727.1:1100578413-1100833413 GCF_019279795.1 Protopterus annectens | reverse complement strand
TTTGTGTGTCTGTCATCAGTACCCTGTGTGGAGGTTACTGTGATTGTGTAATAACAGGATGCATTGTGAGGTGGGTTTTGCTAAATTATTATATTGAGGACCTACTATATGTCACAATGTACTCCTTACAAGGACAACAGATATTAAATACCAGAGGGGCTGGTGTAGATGATCCATAGCCCTACATGTGACATTATGGATTGGTGAACAATATATGCAACCTTTGTATTACTCACAGAATACTCTCCACCCATGTCTCATACACAAACACAATTGGCTAGGCAACAACCACTATACTGGCAGTTCCCTGCATATTGCTACACAGATAGTAATCACTGTGTGATTGCAGTGGACTACATGCGTATTGACCACAACAGTGCCTCTGACATCAGAAAGTACTGTGATGTGTAACATCTCCTGACTGTGTGGATTATCAAGCAAGTAAAAGGACATGGCACTCTGTTCCATCCCTATACTAGGCAAATACATGCTTACAATGGTCCTTTTGCTATGTTCCCCACTGGATGCCTGCAACAACTGTAGAGTCTGCAAATGTAACCCACAAATGGAAGGGTCTATATTATATCATTGAATGCTTAAAAAGTGAATGATGAATAATCGACCCCATGTAAGTGAAAGCCTACAATCTCGAAAGCTCAGAACAGTGATTTTTTTCCAAACGTAAAAAATAGCTGTTCGAAATAAAAAAAAAAAAAAAAAAATTGAAAGAATGCATAAAGTGGGGGAATTTGCCCCCACACTCCCCTACTTAAATATACCAACTCCGAGATCGCACTACTGTGCCGAAAATTACAAAGTAACGGAAGTGGCCATGCAAATTCTTTCCCTGGGAAAGAATTCGCTTAAAAGCCGTTTCGCTATTTTGCCTTTTCGTTGTTTTAAGTTCAACCAAGACGCATTCGATAGAATGCATCTTCGGTCATCTAATAGGAACCCAAAGGGAATACCATGCATTATACACATGACCTATATGGGCAGATGCCACTAACTCCACTGAATACCTGTATCTTGCTGTCTATGTAGGTGCAAGCACAACCTCAGTTCCATAGCCACGTCTCCCCAAATGAGGACAGGAATGCTACATTAGAAGATAACAATCTGTACACACAACATGCCCCAGAGACCTCAATTGTACTTCCACATATCAAAGAACATGAGTGTGGGACATGTGCACAGCTCAGACAGTGTCCATGCTATGGAATATAGATCACATACATGGGAAGCAGTGCACATCACTGGCCAGCCACAATAGAAACCAAGATGAGTGGACGGTGAATACAATATGCAGCTGTGGGGACTACACCAGGGACTACACCCCTGAGCCACACTGGAGACCATTGTCATGTGGCCTGATGCCAAGGTATTCCCTTTGCCTAGCCTTGTACAACCATCAGAAAAATTCACCTACTACACACCCGTGAAGCAATGAACCTATGCATCTCAGTACTGGCAAATGTGTGTGTGTGTGTGTGTGTGTGTGTGTGTGTGTGTGTGTGTGTGTGTGCGTGTGTGTGTGTGTGTGTGTAGATTAATGATTTTTAAGCCATTCACAATCAATACACCTCCCATTGGCCTAATTTAGCACACCTGCTGATGTCATTTACCATGAAATAACCCTTTGGCCAGTTATCAGCCATATAAGCTCTGTGGTGCTTGTGATTAGTGTATACTATTGTAGTGTATTAAACTACTTCAATAGGAGTTCTAATTTTGATCCTGCCAACTGTGATGTGTGTGGTTCCCTGACAGAGTGTGTCTGTGTCTCCACTGACACCTGCTTTTGTGGACATTCACATGTACTACACTTCCCTTATCCCTTCTTTAGCACTGTTGCTGATGTCACTCACCTTCAAAGATACCTTTGGACAATTCTTCAACATGTAAGCTCTGTGGCACGTGCAATAACTGCAAAACACTGTAATAGAAATACATAATGAGCTAGGGGGTTGAAACTCAGTACTGGTAAGTATATGTCTGTGTGTGTGTCATCAGTATCCTGTTGGGGTGAGTGTGTACTGACAGTATCCATTACAGTGTGGGTTTTGCTAGGTCATTATATTGAGGACCTATATGTCCCATTGGCCACATTACAAGGCCAAAAGTTTTCAAATACTGTAGCGGTTGTTGTAGACAATCCTCAGCCATAAATGTGTACAGCCATGTGCAATTACATTGTGACAGTATGGATTATTAAACAATATAGGCAACTGTTATAATACCCAGAAACCATTGTCCAACCATAGATCATACATAAACACGCTTGGCTCTTACTCTCTTACACCCTTTCTTTCTTACTTTGTCTTTCTCTCTCTCTCTCTCTCTCTCTCTCTCTCTCTCTCTGTCTCTCTCTCTCTCTCTTCCCCTTTCTGGTGGATGTGGAAAAGTACTTCTGTTTTACATAGACAGCAGCTTGAGTTTTGTAAGGAATGCTCATGATCAGCTGATGACCTGTGCATGAATTGCAGTCCCCCACTTGCTAATTGCATGTGGAACAGCTGTGGTATCATTCCTATAGCCAATTGTATGGAAACACACTCCTATAACTAAGCACTTCATGTGGTTGTTGGCCCTTTTCCTTCACTGTGAGCAGGACTTCATGTGGGTGTTTGACAAACAGCATCACAGAGGGGAGTTGGAAATACCTCTTATAACATACACTGTGGAGATAGGCCAACACACAGGAGGAGGATGTTCCAGACATGGGGACAGAATGTAAATATTGCTGTTCTACATTTGAAATAATGTTGGTTTAACAAGGTTTGTGTGGATATGGCTGTTCTACATGATTTCAAGTCTGGCATGACAGTGTTATGTGGTTGAGGAAACTCTCACCTGTAGGGCTATCTGCAGACTGTGCAGAGTTTAGAGTCTTACATGTGTTGTGTTACTAACACATTTTCTATCTTTAGATATGCAGTAGCATACTCTGATGATTGCAGTCAGTACATGGTGACATCCATGTGAGTTACTGACTTCATATCCCTCAGAAGAGTTATGTCACAACAAACCCTGTTACACCAGGACATTTATATATATATATATATATATATATATATATATATATATGGAACACAGCCACTGGGGATGCAAGCCAGTGCATTTCTTTGTGCCGGTCCCAAGCCCGGATAAATGGGGAGGGTTGCGTCAGGAAGGGCATCCGGCATAAAACTTAGCCAAATCATTCATGCGGACACCAGTAAATATTTACATACCGGATCGGTCAAGGCCTGGGTTAACAACAACCGCTACCAGTACTGTTAGACAACAAGGTGCTGGTGGAAATTGGGCTACTGTTGGCCAAAGGAGGAGAGGAGGGGGAAGGCATGTCTGAAGGAAGGAAGAGAGGAGAAAGGCTAGGACTGTGGTAGTGAGGGTAGGTAGTGAGTGGTGGCAGTATGACTGGTATAGGGAGAGAGCTAGCTGATATGATGGACAGAAGGAAAGTTGGTATATTGTGTGTGCAAGAGACCAGGTGGAAGGGGAGTAAGGCTAGGTGTATTGGAGGTGGGTTCAAATTGTTTTATCATGGTGTGGATGGGAGGAGAAATGGTGTAGGAGTTATCCTGAAGGAACAGTATGCTAAGAGTGTTTTGGAGGTGAAAAGAGTATCGGATAGAGTGATGTTTATGTAGCTGGAAATTGATGGTATAATGATGAATGTTGTTAGTGCATATGCTCCACAAGTTGGGTGTGCAATGGACGAGAAAGAAAAATTTTGGAGTGAGTTGGATGAAGTGTTGATGACTGTACCCAAGGGTGAGAAAGTGGTGATTGGAGCAGATTTCAATGGACATGTTGTTGAAGGGAACAGAGGGGATTAGGAAGTAATGGGTAGGTATGGTGTTAAATGAATGCAGAAGGTCAGATGGTAGTGGAGTCTGTGAAAATGATGGACATGGCTGTGGTGGATACGTATTTTAAAAAGAGGGAGGAGCATAGGGTGACATACAAGAGTGGAGGAAGATGCATACAGGTGGATTATATCTTATGTAGGAGGGCCAGTTTGAAAGAGATTGGAGACTGTAAAGTGGTGACCGGGGAAAGTGTAGTTAGGCAGCATAGGATGGTGGTTTGTAAGATGACGTTGGTGATCCAAAAGAGGAGGAGGAGTGTGAGGGTAGCACCAAGGATCAAATGGTGGAAACTGAAAAAGGGTAATTGTGAGGTGGCATTCATGGAAGAGTTAAGACAGGCACTGGGTGGCAGTGAAGAGTTACCAAATAACTGGGTAACTACAGCAGAGCTAGTAAGGGAGACGGCTTGAAAGGTGCTTGGTATGACATCTTGACAGAGGAAGGACGACAAGGAGACATGGTGGTGGAATGAGGAAGTACAGGAGAATATACAGAGAAAGTGGTTGGCAAAAAAGAAGTGGGATTGTCAGAGCGATGAAGAAAGTAGATAGGAGTATAAGAAGATGAGGTGCATGGCAAAGACAGTGATGGTGAAGGCTAAGGATAAGGCATATGAAGAGTTGTATGAAAGGTTGGACACTAAGGAGGGAAAAAAGGATCTGTACCAATTGGCTAGACAGAGGGACCGAGCTAGGGAAGATGTGCAGCAGGTAAAGGTGATAAAGGATAATGAGGGAAACATACTTACAAGCAAGGAGAGTGTGTTGAGCAGATGGAAAGAGTACTTTGAGGGGTTGATAAATGAAGAGAATGAGAGGGAGAGAAAGTTGGATGATGTGGGGATAGTGAATCATGAAGTGCAATGGATTAGCAAGGAGGAAGTAAGGATAGCTATGAAGAGGATGAAGAATTGAAAGGCTGTTGGCCCAGATGACATACCTGTGGAAGCAATGAGGTGTTTAGATGAAATGGCAGTGGAGTATTTAACCAGATTGTTTAATGAAATTTTTGAAAGTGAGAGGATGCCTGAGGAATGGAGAAAAATTGTTTTGGTACCAAATTTTAAGACTAAGGGTGATGTGCAGAGCTGCCGTTACTACAGAAGGATTAAATTGATCAGTCACAGCATGAAGTTATGGGAAAGAGTAGTGGAAGCTAGGTTAAGAAGGGATGTGATGATTAGTGATCAGAAGTATGGTTTCATGCCGGGAAAGAACACTACAGATGTGATGTTTGCTCTGAGAGTGTTGATGGAGAACTACAGAGAAGGTCAGAAGGAGTTGCCTTGTGTTTTTGTAGACTTAGAGAAAGCATATGACAGGGTGCTTAGAGAGCAGTTGTGGTATTGTGTGAGGAAGTCAGGAGTGTCAGAGAAGTATGTAAGAGTAGTACAGGATATGTACGAGGGTAGTGTGACAGCGGTGAGGTCTGCAGTGGGAGTGACGGATGCGTTTAAGGTGGAGGTGGGATTACATCAAGGATCAGCTCTGAGCCCTTTCTTATTTGCAATGGTGATGGACACGTTGAAAGATGAGATCAGACAGGAGTCCCCATGGACTATGATGTTTGCAGATGACATTGTGATCTGTAGTGAGAGTAGGGAATATGTGAAGGAGACCCTGGAGAGATGGAGATATGCTCTAGAGAGAAGAGGAATGAAGGTGAGCAGGACTAAGACAGAATATATGCGTGTGAATGAGAGGGAGGATAGAGGAATGGTGAGGATGCAAAAGAGTAGAGGTGGTGAAGGTGGTTGAGTTTAAATACTTGGAATTAATAGTTCAGAGTAATGGTGAGTGTGGAAGAGAAGTGAAGAAGAAAGTACAGGCAGGATGGAGTATGCAGAGAAGAGTGTCAAGAGTGACTTGTGACAGACGAGTACCAGTAAGAGTGAAAGGGAAGGTTTAGAAGAGGGTAGTGAGACCAGCTATGTTATATGGGTTGGAGACAGTGGGATTGACAAAAAGGCAGGAGTTAGAGCTGGATGTGGCAGAGTTAAAGATGTTAAAATTTGCACTGGGTGTGACGAGGGTGGACAGGATTAGGAATAAATATATTAAAGGGTCAGCCTAGGTTGGAAGGTTTAGAGACAAAGCCAGAGAGGCAAGATTACATTTGTTTGGACATGTGCTGAAGAGGGATGCTGAGTATATCGGGAAAAAGGATGAAGCTACCAGGTAACAGGAAAAGAGGAAGGACTAAGATAAGGTTTATGGATGTGGTGAGAGAGGACATGCAGGCGGTTGGTGTGACAGAGCAAGATGCAGAGGACAGGAAGAAATTGAAACAGATGATCCACTGTGGCGACCCCTAACGGGAACAGCTGAAATGAGATGATAATTAATATGACTATATCTATATAAATCAATATACAGTTGTTCACTACTATTCAGTACATGTACTGACAGATATATTGGAAAAAACAACAGCCATCTTCACAGTTGTGATGGCGTAGTGGGTAACTGCTGTGATTATAGTGTACAGAGTCCTGGGTTCAAGGGCTGTTTATTTTGTTGCTAAGCAAAACAAGGACTGTTGGATACAGAGTGGTTAAGGCAGTTTTGAACAGCTTTAAGTGGGTTAGCGCAGATTTGCATGATGGTAAGTGCTGCTATCGTACGGTTAAATGAAAAGCCACTTACACCATGTAGGCTTCACTTTCCAGTGCGCAAATCTGCTTAGCATTTATATTTAAGCAATGCTTACAGCTGCTAAGCATGGCTCAGCCCTGGTAACCAGTGATTGTGTTCCAGTCTGATGAAATAGCAGGGTAATGACATCTTTAATAAGTGTATTCAATTCCATGTACATAACATGCTTCTATATGCTGTCATTATAGTAGCAAGGGTGTGAGTATACTGTCTGGGACACCTGAGTATATATGGCTAGTTCAACAATCTTTTCCTTTTGTATGTATTTCATACATGGGTAGTATCCCAGGTTATATGCAGTCACACTTGCATGTATTGTATCATTACGTTACTACTGTTAACAGTGCATTCCCAAGTAAGAGTAGATTACAGATTGTAGTACTGGAACCATTCACCCCTGCATGCAAAGCTGGACTCTGAGTACTGACTATCGTGTTATTGGTATGTGAGCTGTGTGTTAAGTACTTGCCACTGGATATTGATCTGATATGTGGATATTAACTGTAGACTACTATGTGTATAGGGCATGTCAATGAGGGCTGTTGTCATGTAGTAATGGCATACCTATTAGTGTCAGACATCTATCTGTCAAAACATTAATCCGAATGCATAACCTGTTGGCTAGCTGATTTCTGTCTGTCCTCTGTACAGATGTGCAGATGTCAGGTATCCATCTTGGCAGCGTACAGGCAATCTATGCTTGACTGACACTGACATGTCTGCCCAGCTGTGTTATGAATGTCACAGCTAGGAAACCCCACCTTGTATGCACCACATGCCATGAATACCTCACCTAGACTACCACAGTCAACAGAACATGCTTAGTACAGGTCTCAAACCCAGACACAGGTCATGTTATGTAATATATGTTGCATACATGTCAATTCGAGCACCTCACTGGCCTTCTGCAACAGACAACCAGATGACTGGGTGTTGCATTTAACTGTCACCCTGAGGATCACTCACATGGTATCAGTTGATCGATGGCCTGCTGACAAATGTCAAGTGGAATGATACCACTGTAACCACATCCCGTACTCTTATCCACTCTCTATGGATCATTTCCTAGTACACACCTAGGAACACCTGCATGTATGGACCCCAGTACTGACAAATGCGTCAGTGTGCATTGCTGAGAATAACAGTGCTTGTGTGTTTGTAAACCTGCAGATGATAATACCCTGAGGACCTTCTCATACTCTACCCCCCCATTGTCATAGTTAGAAATGGCTGCTGCTGTAATGGACATTAAATGTACCTTGTTACTCTCTTTACCCTATGGGCTACCTGGAGCTTGCAGTACCAGCACAACACTGTTGCACAAATGGGTAGATAGGCACGGGTTACCCTCTGGGTCCTGGGAAGTGTGTGTATGTGTGCAAGTGTGTATATTTGTAGGACACAGCATTCTGAGGCCACATTCTCCAAATACAATACACCTGGCCATACAGTACAAGGCATAGTGATGTTGCTGACATTAGTTGAGCCATGACAAACCATCACCCTACTATCTCTGCGGCATGTGCAATAAATGCATATCCCTGTAGTTGCACTGATGAGATAGACAAGGGGCTGTATTGCAGTCCTTGTCAATGTGTGATCGTGAGTATGTTAGAGTATTATCATGGGTTTCAGTGAGTAAAATATCAATGTGGGTTGTGGGTGCTGGGTATACTGTTGTTACACCATGGTACCCCTAGTACATGTCCCAAGGTCCACTGTATGAGGACTACTGTCACCATCAACCATACAGGTAACTGAGTACTCTATCCAGCCAATGATGCATGTGCTGTGTGCAAATTATCTGTAACAGAATGGACTCACTGACAAGGTAGTAAGCACTGATAAACCCAAGTCTCTCAGATGTGTCTATGCATGTTATGTGTTTGTCAATGTGTATAAGACAGTATGTTATACTATGTATTGTTCATTAACATCCAGTACATCCCCCATTACCACACTGTACAAGGCTTGGTGATGTTCCTCACTTAACGAGAGACTCGGGATAAACCTCATCCTAAAATTTGTGTGGTGCGTGCAATTAAGGCCAAACACATTAATAGCAATAAGTACCTAGGTAGGGGTTCTACTCTCAGTGTTGCCAAGTAAGTGTGTGTGTGTGTGTGTGTATATGTGAAGGAATTTACTTCAGTTTGCAGAAAATACATGTCCCAGGAGGACATCTGTCCAAGAAATGACCGGCAAATGCTAACATTTCAAAAGAATCATGTCGTGGAAATTCATTCCATCAAAACTAGCAGTAGATGTGTAAATTCCCTCTTCCCTATTGTATAACTGTACAGCGATACTGGAGTTGGTATATATAGTTGGTTGTTAATGTTGTGGATACAGCCACCATCACTGGGGTTATTGTTGTGTGTATCCCCCTGCTTAGTCTGCTGTAATACTGTACATTTTATGTTAACAGGTGAAGTCGTTGTCACTCACACTATATGTGGCTCTACACCACCCCACACCCTCCAAAGTGTAGGGCTCTGCCAGCCACACCATCACACCTATGTTTACCAATTCTGGGATTGCACTACATTGGGGAATGACATTAAAGTAGCAGACTGATTATTTACTGATGTGATGTTTTGCCTATTTTGTCTTGGTAGAATTACATAGGCTAAAATGGTTCACTGCAAAATTAAATACATCCATTTATACAGTATTCTCTGTGTATTGCATCAACACCAAAGCCACTGTGTGTGTGTTATACACAGACATGTGGTGTGTGTCACCCAGTACACTTACCATTGTCCAATGTAGAAGAGCTACTGACATCAGCAACCATGCACTCACCTGTATAAACCCCTCAGACCTATCAGCCATGTGGCACATGCAGTAACTGTTACACAGACCTGTTACTTGTGTTCAGCTGTACCCAGGATATGACACAGTCAGTGGTCACCACAGTGCCATACCCCTTGTAGGAAACAACAGCAGACCAACATCCTGCTGACAGAGACACACTCCTACAACACAAACTAAATCCATTATGGAGACAAGTATCAGTCAGTGTTAATAACAGCTATAATGTATCATGGCTGGACAGCTACACATCTTGACATGTAAGCATTAAACTTTCCTGCTGAAAACGTTACACAGCATTACATTGCTACACCTTAGTACATTCACCCTGTGCATCAGAACCATATTATTCTGTCCCTGCATCGATGGTATGGATGACAGAGATGTGGCACAGGTAGCATCATATGCACAGGGTGTTTTGTGGGTTTTCCAGAGACCTAGGCTGAGCCGATTGGTTGACATCATGTGTGTGTCTTAGAGGGTTTCATTATTAATTGGGCTGTGCAGATGTGGTGTGTGTAGGTTTGGAGGTGCCCTAGC
This sequence comes from Protopterus annectens, assembly GCF_019279795.1. Lineage (NCBI taxonomy): Eukaryota > Metazoa > Chordata > Ceratodontiformes > Protopteridae > Protopterus > Protopterus annectens. The sequence goes on along the minus strand of NC_056727.1, from coordinate 1,100,823,533 downwards.
TGTGTTGGTGATGTGTGTGTGTGTGTGTGTGTGTGTGTGTGTGTGTGTGTGTGTGTGTGTGTGTGTGTGTGTGTGTGTGTATGCACACAGTTCGGCCATGTGGTTACCCTATACAGGGGTTTGTTGGACAGCTGCAGACTGTACATGACAGGGTGTGCAGCTCACCATCTCCAGCCATGGACACAAGAACTGTGCCTGCCAGGGGTTGACGGGCACTACCGGGTACAAGGCCAGATATGGTATTCTCCCCTGATGATGACAAATGTCTGCTGGATCATGGTCCCTGTTGGGACAGGCCAGGGCCCCGTGCACGTGGCCTGCTGTGTTGTGGTGTGGACAGCACGCCCCCTGCAGTGCTGATGCTGGTACTGTCACTATGGGAGTGGCTCTGATTTGTTGCATGTCCACGTAGACCTCCACCTGTTGGAGTTGATGACCTACATCCACGTGGCTGTCGCCCTACTCCCACCATGTGCTCTAACACAGTCATTGCACAAGGATTCCCACCATCTCACCAAACTATCTATCCAGGACCTCTGCAAAATAACAGTGGGCATCTGCAAGATCATGGATGTTGTCAATAACAGCAGAATGAGTAGACCTCTGGAGCCTCAGACCCTGTCTGGTATAATGTTCCATATGTGCCTGTGCCTCCATGATGGCCCAAAACATGTGTCTGGTGACGCCTGCTGTGGCATTTCTGCCAGGGGCATGATGACCATCAGCCCTCCAATGAGTACCCCTGTACATCTGCCTGTGTAGTACCTCCCTGGTCATCTGGCTATGGCTGCTGTGTACAGCACACTTGCCATAGTCAGCACACTGTTCTGTCCCATGCCACCACTCGACAACTATCCATCATCTATGGCCACTAGTGATGGGGTATGTATAGGCAATGTGACTGTGTAAGGGGATGGGATGGATAACAGTGTAATGTCAACTGATGGCACAGCTTCAGTCTCTGACAGCCCCACCTGTGCTTCAACATACCTATCGTCATTGTCAGAGTCTGTATGGACACTAACGTCAGTTTGCCTGCAGGTGGGATCCTGACCCCCCCTCACCACATGTGAGAGGAAAACAGAAAATGTACTTTAAGACCTGTATGTCATTGCTTACCTCTACACACACACACACACACACACACACACACACACACACACACACACACACACATGCACTCTTACAGGTGAGGTGGCACAAAGATATTACACAGACCTCTCATTACTCAACTGTCAACATGCATGACATATGGCACTCAACAGCATGCACTGCAGCTATACTCAATCCCTGTTACCAACATTATACATCTCTGTGATGCATGAGTTGTGTTAGTAGGTGATACCCCTTCCCTTGGAACACACTACACCCATGTACACATTATTGCTGTGCAGCACCTGTTCAGTACCCTGTCATGTACTGTACACCATACCTCACAACTGTATACACCATTGCTGAATGTGTATATGTGGAGCAGTTATGTTTGCTCTGTTGCTCACAGCCCCTATGTGTTTGTCTGACACATACCTGGGTTGATATGAGAACAGATGTCAATAGTGAATGCCTGACATCTGATTTGCAGATCTCATCATCAGCAGTGCATGTATGAGCAATAAAATCCAATTATACTGACAATCTTTAAAGCATACTGTGGCTCTGAGGAGTGTACACACCCTTATTGACATGCCACCCTCTTCCCTGATATGCCATAGGGCCACAATACTGCATGTTTTAACATTACACACACCTGATATATGACATATGACCTGTGCAATCAAATGCAGTATCAAACAAATGTGTTAGATTTTCAGATGTTGATTGGGATGCATACAATATGTGGGTTGCATAAGTGCATGCACCCATAACATAATGGTTTGTTGCAGTACCTGTTAAGTGAACTACAGCAGTTACTATTCCTAGAAGGAGTATATTAGCATGGCCCATCTTCACTTGCCATTATCTGGTCACTCTGCCCAACAAATGTCCCCCAACTCTGCCAGACTGCAAGGTCAGCTCATGTGCACAGCCCTTGGAGGTCACACAGTGCCTTCACTATTGCTGTGGAGTCAGAGTTATGTCTGGCACAATGCATGACCTTGATTGTGTTCAGATACAGCCATTCTTAGCAAGCTTTAGATGTAAGCTTCAGTTCACTGCTGTGTTTCAGGATGACACCCATCCCCATCCTTAGCATTTTTGCAGATGCTTGACAACTATGGACCACACATGAGTGTCATTTTGCAGTGTCCCAAATTCAGAACACCATGTCTATTGGCCTAGTTCCTGCTAATGAACAGCAAACCTAAAGTTGTACACTGGCACCAGCAAGTTGCAGATAGGGATGGTGGGCCTGAGGTGGAGTGAGGGGTTGCTTGTGCAGCACATGTATCTTTATTAATACTGTCTGTAGGTTTCAGCATTGGTCTCGGTACACCATTACACATTGCAACACATGCCTTTGGGAGACTTGATGTTATACACATGCTACTTGTAGAGAGCCCAGGATGATATCATCTGTGGAATAACTCTTCCATCTGATTACCTTAACCCATAGTCCACACTTATGCAGAGTCCAGGTAATTGTCAACACAGGTACTGCACAGGCAGTACTTGCTAGACATTCCTGTAAGTCCCTCAGTGTTACTGCATGTTTCTGGGCAGCTTCCATGACCAGTTTGCAACATGTGCTGTCATCTGTCTTGGATAGGCATCTGTTTATTTTCTACATTAATGGTGTCCTATACATCATCGTCACATACATGCTTGTCTGCACTGTTTGCCATGGTATATGCAATGGTGAGGTAAGACTATGTCTCCCACTCCTGAGTGCTACCTTTTGAATATGGGATCCATTCCATGGTTTGTAAGATGTGTGCAAGCCACAGCTGCCACTGTTGCAGGTGAGTGGGCAAATGTCATGGACATACTTCTTGGACAGCAGACCACTACTTGATGTGACACTGAGGACCCGTACTTGATGGAAGGTGCATACTCAAGATGAGTGAATGCTGCAGTACCTCAAAAGCTGCTTCCACAATATGTTATTTGGAGTGTGTGGACACATATGCTTCCAGTGTCGGTTAAGGTATGTATTCCCCATATTTCTTGTCCTAACATAGGATTCCATATTACACAGTCATTGCTCATGTTAGGATCACATTACAGGTTGTAAAAGTTGTGGAATGTGGTATTGTGATATGCCATTGTGTAGATCTGTAACAGTTGCCATTGTAATACTGCTATATACACTGTTGTAGCAACTGTATAAAGGTAATGTTTCAGACATGTCCCTACTGTAGACCATTTGTCCCACCATTATGTTTATCTCCGTCCACACATCTTGCACTAACAGGTTCTAGTTATACTGCAAGACTCTTACATACCCTTCAGATATGCCACCATGGTGACCACTGTGATGCAGTGCAGTTAACAGCAACAATAAGTGAACATGTACACTATGCATTACGGGTAGGTGTGTTAAATGTGTGCATGGCAAATACCATGACAATAACATGGTAGGTGTATTGGCAAACCTGAACAAAAGACTTCCATACTCACCAGCTACAGGCTGCTGCCCCAGAGATATATCAGAGGGACCTCCATAGTTGTGTGAGAGATGTGATGTCAGTAGCCACACCTGTGGCATTGGTACAGGGTGGGAGCAGAATTTCAGTACATCAACAGTACAAACCCACAATACTTCAGATTATGCAAATCTATTCATTACTACACTGCAGTGACAGACTATGTTATCTGACTTATGCATGAAGATACTATATAGATGAAGATGGATAAGCAACAGTGTTCTACTAATGTGCCCTGGGGCCTTACCTGCACACTCCATGTCCATTGTGTGGGTAGCACCCACCTCCACAATGCTAGCTTAAGGTTCTTGACTTGTCTGGTGGGCAGGTGCCCCAAGGTTGGCGAGGAGCTCCTCAACATGTGTCAGTGGGGGCTGGATGGCATGACCCCACCTGTGTCTAGCTGGTCCCTCCGAACTGTAGCAGTATGCTGACGGGTGTGGCGGATTAGGTAAGTCCAACAATGTCGCAACTGCTCATAACTGTGGTTATGCAGGCTGACATTGTTTGCACTGTGGACTAGCTCATTCCACAGGGCAGTCCTCTCCTGTAGATCATGGGCCCTGATGAGTATGTCATTTTCCTGTGGAGTGAATGCAAGAATTTGCTCTCTTGACATGGTACCTGGAAGACATAAACAGGAAGGATATAATAGTTGTTAATTGATATCACTCTCCCCCACACCATATCTGCAAAAATAATCTGAACACACACATCAGTGGGTATGTTTACATCAAACCTACTTTTGGGACATCATGTTCCATGTTGAAACACTATCATTGGTGGCCTGTTGCTAACAATGTATCCTGCATGCTATTGTAATGGCCACTGTGGTTCCATATATGCATGTGTTCTGTTTGCTATGCAACTGTTCCAAATCTGGTGTTTTGGGTTAATGGGAATATGTATGCATGCTGTTATAACTAATCCTGGATTGTGTTGACTATTACTACCCACATATGTTCTAAAACTGCAACACAATAGCATGTTTGGGAAGGCTGTTCCCAGCAGAACCACCTCACCCACCTCATCTGGCCATGGCACCAGCCACAACATATCTGGGACCCAACCCCCAGGACCTTGTCATCTGCTGGTCCTGCATTCCCTTCAGGTGGAACCAGCTCAGGGGATGGTGCTTGCCCCCCCCCCCCAGGAGTGCACACAGACAGGATCCTGTAACTTGAAGTGAAGTCCAGGGTCTGGTGCATAGGGAGCTCTGCATAGAATAGTGGGATCTGCTACACCATCTTGAGGCCCTTGTGAGACAAGTAGAGGTTCAGCCTGCCCCTCGTACTCATCCCCAAGCACAGCCACCTTCACGGACATTTAGGTGCAGTAGTGACTGCCCATGGGTGGAGATCTCAGTCCCACTGTTTCCATTTGTGGGCTCATGGGCTTCCAGTTTCCAAGCACCTCTCCCCCTCCAAGGTGTTTACCCATGACATGTGTCATATACTGCCCCTGTGTTCTGTCTTGTCTGTCTTCTGAACCAACCTACCTCCCCATATACACCTACTATCCTTCCCTAACATCCCACTCTCACCTTAACAAAAAAAAGAGCAATCTATTTTCAACACAAATTTCACATCATACATAACTGTCTATTTCTCACCTACTTACAACTGCTTACAGATGCCGTAATCACTCTGTATCCAATAGCCTTTGTTCTGGCCAGCAAATACATTATCAGCCCTTGCAAGTGTGTAACCCAGGACCCTGCACACCATAGCCACATCAATTTACCAGTAAGCCATCTGAGCTGCAGGTATGTGTGATATGTTCTCAAGCATATCATGCAGCACAGTCATTCAACAGTAGGGAAAATGTATGTATGTGTGTATATATGTAATGCAGTCTGTCTGCATAGCACTCAACTGTGGGCCTATCCACATGATGGCCCGATGACTGGATGTTATGTTTTGTCTGTTCATCACACAGGTCTTGTGTCTAACATATCAGTGGCATTATCTCCGTTGATTGCTATCGGTACATGGCAACAGCCATTTGTGTTTCTGACTTCAGATTCCTGAGGAAGGGTATGTTGCAACCAATCCTGCAACACCAGCAACTTTCACAGTGTATAACAGCAATATTGCAAATATGAGCCTGTGTTCCAGTCTCTGTCCTACACATATATACCAGGCTTTGTCCAGATGTCATGCAGTAAGAAGTTGTTAGGTAATGTCCTATCATTATTTAGTGCTGGCATTCCTGCTATCATTCCAGTGATGTTGTGGACTCCCACACAAATTGTGGGATAGGGTCCATATATATGAGGGCTACAGCTGGACAAAACATATGTGACCTTGTACAGTCCAGAGGTTAGTATATGGAAAACACTGTTATATGCCCTTGTAAGACATTTTATGTGGTAGGGATATTAAATGTTTTTAACCTAGGCTGTTACAGCATGTGAGGGATATCAGTACTAAGAAAAAATAAGGTATATGGCTCTACAGTTTCATACATTTCACCATTGGAGCAGTGGTGGGGTACAGCTTACTGTCTTACACACAGTTCTGTTTGTCAGTGTGATAGTGACATTTTAAGTTAAGCATTATGTAACATATACATTTAAATTGTGACAACTAATACATTCCACCTAGGGTTGAGTACAGTGTGTAATTGGAGGCTGCTGAACTACATCTGTAATTACGTGTTGATTAGTTCTTATCTTCAAGGCAAGTGTTTTTTTTACTGTTGTACTACTTGAAGACCTTAGCCTGGACAGAAAAGTATGTTATGTTTTTCACATTACTGTATCAAATATGTTGTTTGAGAGTTGCATTAATCAGATATGTATTCCAAACACCTAACTGCTATAAGAAATGTCATAAACAGCTAAAATAGTACACAAATAAACATTTCTATGTTTCCAAACCTGTCTGTGGTGTCATGTCTTTTGCATTGTGTGTGGGTATATGTTTCATGCAATAATTCTCATTTGTAGGAAAGAATCCAACACTGGACATTTTAAAAGGTGGCCAATGTAGGAATAATGGCTGTTTGATATGCTGTGCACCTTCTATATATACTCTTCTTATACATATCTATAAGTAGTAATATATGTATATGTGCATATGTGTATATACACACACACATATATATATATATATATATATATATATATATATATATATATATATATATATATTTATATATATATACATATATATCATTGGAATGTTTAGTGCTTTCACATTGTACATTCCCTATGGTAGACTGTTCTGCATATGTTACAGATATCATCCTGACATCTTGCAGCTGAGATGGTTTACTGTTAACTTATTGTGGGTATGGTGTGCGGGGTCCTGGTTCAAAACTTGCAAGTGCTGGTTATTGTGGTGCAAGGCATATATGTTCAGCTGTGGAAGAATGGGAAATGGCAATAATTACAAGAGATCCATAATTTGGGCCCCTTCATACCCATTAACAGTGCATTTGGTCAGATGTTTTGCAGTGAGAGAGAGGTTCAGAGTGTGGATCCAATATGTGAATGCAATACACACACACACACACACACACACACACACACACACACACACACACAGAAACGCACGCACAAACACACACACACATATATATATATATATATAATATATAAATATATATATAGACTCTATATATATCTATATATATATACATATATATATATATATATATATATATATATATATATATATATCTGTCTACGTATATATATATATATATATATATATATATATATATATATATATATATAAATAATATCCATACATACATCTACATATATAAATGCATTTTCCCTACTGCTGAATGACTGTGCTACATGATATGTTTGAGAAAACATCACATTTAGGTACAGCTGAAATGGCTTAGTGGTAAATCACTGTGGCTATGGTGTGTGGGGGGCTGTGTTTGAGACTCGCAAGGGCTGAGTATTTTGTTGCTGGACAGAACAAGGGCTGTTGGATACAGAGTGATTAGGGCACTTTTAAGCATTTGTAAGTGGGTTTGCATGGGTTTGCTTGGTGGTAAGCAATGCTAACTTCCAGTTAAATAAGCTTACAGATGGTTCACCATAAAAGTGTTTAATCTGTGTTGCCATTGCTTGCCAGCATGCAAACAGGCTTAAACCCACTTCCTACTGCTTAAAAGTACTTACTCCAAATTACCCTCATGCTAATTTCTTTAAAAGAAAAGAAAGAGGGTGTGATAGGAAAGTGATGAAAATGGGGGCACGTAGAAGGAAAGACAATAGGGAAAGTAACTAGGGATGTGCAGGAAGGGGTAGGAAAGGTCCATAGCTGTCCATTTCTTCTACAGCAACAGATGTACATATATACTGAATTTGAAGGTAGATTTGAACACTCAAACCCCTGAGAGAAGGGTGAGGACAACAATAATATGTTGTGAAGCCAATTAGACCAGAATACATGTGTCCACTGGAGACGTGTGCAAAATGGACAGGTATGTATGGGGCGAAATTTTTTTTTTTTGGGAGGAGATTGCCCTTATTTTTTAAGGTGAGACAATTACAGCGCCCTGGACACTAAGTTCCTACCATGTATCTATGTGCCTCTCCATTAATCCATTTAATCAAGATGCCTCACATTTAAGGGGATGCATGAAGAAAGTTTGGGGAGCCTTATTAGACGATGACCTGAAAAACAAATTAGGGTCAGAGCCTAAGATTGTTTTCAGTAGAGGCAAAAATATTAAAGAGACTTTGGAGAGGGACATGGATACTAAAAAGAGCAATTATGTCTCTAGGATGCACAAATGTGGCTTTTGTTCAAGCTGCAGATTTATTATTGACGGACCCTATGTCCAGATTGACTCTTATGGTAGGAACTTACAGTGTCCAGGGTGCTGTAATTGTAACACTAAAATGTTGTTCATATTGTTACCTGCATTTCATGCCCTGCATTTTATATAGGCAAGACTACCAGGAAACTACATGACAGGATTACAGAACACAACAGGGATATTAGAAATACAAGGTGTACCAGCGCCCTTTGCACACACAGTTCAGAGTGTACACATTTCAAAAAGTTCCTATTTTTTTTTTTTATTGATAAAGTTTTGGTCAGTACAAGAGGGGGCAATGTTGACCTTGATCTGCAGATCAAGGAAAATGAATGGCAATTAAGACTCAATGCCAGGGTGAAACCTGGAATTAATGACACAATTTCCATCTCAAGTACCTTGAAAAAAAGAGCAAAACAGGTTTAAATACAGGCTCCTTCAAGCCTCAGTGAATGCTAGCAGTTTTTAGAAAAGAAAACATTTTTTAAAAAATATTTTAAAATAATTTTTAACAACATATATATGGTTTTATTACTTAGTATTTTATTCTGTTATTGCAATAATTCTAATAACATGGATGTCATTCATAAACTAGTACATTATTCATGAATGCATGATGTTACAGGAAATAATGTCAGTCTGTTCTTCCTATTAATGTGACTGTTGTGAATTTCTATTTGACTCTGATGATGACTGGATTGTAAAAGGTGAAAGCGCTAAGTCTCTGGTGATTTTATCGTATTATAGTGACTGCTTCTTGTGCAACAACACATTAGTTTGCCTGTTTATTTTTTTTTTACTGTATTTACCACACTGCTTTTGCATTTGTGGTTGCTGTCCATTTCCAAGTGTATACTTCAACTGTTTTATAGCTAAATTCTACATCTACCTGGCATACCTCTGGAGGGAATGTTTGTTAACACTACCTGATTATTTCTACACATATTCCCAGATTCCGAGTTAATATTATGCACATACCTCTCAATCTCTTATTCCACACACTCTGGCCAAAGCTTGACAACATGGGGGTACAACTAGGGACATATTTTGAATATTGCTCTTATAAACCTGGAGGGCTGATAGAGTGACAGGATTTGTTTTCATATACATTTTCTGAAAGTTTTGAGATTTGAAAATGAAATGTATGTCATTATTTGCTGAGTACAAATCTGAGATTATCCCACTGATTTACCACGGTGACAGGGGAACAGGCAGAAAATATGAGCCAATTATCTGAACATTCTGAAATGATGTGTACAGTTGAGAGTCATGATTACGCATACAACTTACTACCATTCCCAGGATTCGAATCATGGCTGTGTCTGAAAAAAATACAACAATTTAAGTGTCAGCAGAGTATGGTGTTTGAATATTGCTGTCTATCTCTTCAGTGTTTTCTGTCTAAGTCGCTCGTGGTTGTACACTCTGACCTTGTAATTACAACAGTCTCATACAGACATTCCTAGACATTTTTATTATGTAGCACAGTGTGGGTAACAGTGGTTAATGCAACATTACTATTCAGAGAATGCAACACTAAAAATGCCATGCAGTACCAAAGTAAACACAACCAGTCCAGGATTTAGAGTTTTATTGCCAGGCAGTTACAGTTTTATTTAAATACAGCCTATATGGGACTATTACTGTCATATTGTCTGGTTTATTCAGTACAACCCATACACAAAACAGTTTTTATAGTGGCATCTGACTTTCTATTACTTTTATATTTATTTGGTATGACTACTACAAGCAGGATTGTTACTCACCAGACTCACAATGCAGCCTTTGCAGCCTACTCACATGGGCTTCCTGATTCACAGCCCATTCAGCTGCAGCTGTAAGGGAAATAGAGAAATATTTAGCCATACCTATCCATCATATACACAGGCTGGACATTATTAAACATTTACTGGTATGAGTGCTTACACACTGCTGGGCATCACCCCTCTCCCTTGATTCTTGGACCTTCTGATCCAAGAGCTCCCTCTTCCTCCATTTTAAGTTGGCATAATAGTGTCTGACCTGTTCACCAGTCCAAGGGATACCAGTGGCACTGGTGAGGTCACAGATGAGATGTTCCCAGGCTTCCGCTTTATTTTGGGAGCCTTGCTACTGGCCCTGCAGCAGTCACTCATCATGTTTTTTTTACCAAGAGTCTTACCATGACCTTGGACTCCTGGGTGCCCCAGAGCTGCACAAGGAAGGGCATGCCCTCTCTGACTCCAGCCATTCTGTCTACAGTGGGAAGCTACAGCCAGTTATGAGCTGTATTCCCACCTGTGGGGTTCAAATATGGCCTATTTCTCACACTTTGCCATGACTGGACAGTTTTGAATATGCTGAGCTAAGCTATGGGCAAACCTGCTTAGCTAATGTTGGCATTTTTTAAAGGGGCAGGTTCAGCACTGCTTACCAATGGGCAAATCCATTTAGCTGGGCTACTCATTGCTTAGCAGTCATATTTACACAATGCTTACACCTGGTAAGCAGAGCTGTGCAATGCTTAGCATTGCTTATTTTTCCTTTTATAGACTATCTGCTGTATGGCATTGATTCATCATTCATTACATATTATAAATGTGTTTACTGTCCCTGACATCCCCCAATGTGCTTTCATTACATGTATTCATGTGTGACTATACTGTATGGGGCACTTGTGTTTATATGGGGATTTCACAACTTTATTAAACTGACACCTCACATCTGGACCTAATGCAGTACTCCAATTAACAAATATATGTTATTTAGTAGGTAATACAAAAAAAAATGTTTATGCACTGCTGTCACATTTAAAATGTGAATGGGGTTACAGTTGGGATTGAACCAGGAACGACTGCTTAGAAAGCATATGTGCTAACCACTGCACTATTGCAATACTGCATATGTTGGATGTCTCTTGCTATTTAACTTCCTGTGTTGTTTAAGCTGGACTAAGCGTAGCTAAGCAATGGGCACACCCATGCAGCTATGCTTAAACTTTATCGCATTTATAAAAAAAAAGTTTTGTTGTGTTATTTTAGCTATACCCTTCAGAATATACTTGCTAATGCTAAACCCTCTACTTTTATCAGCTTTCTGCTCCATGGTGGGACATTTGTCCCTTTTGCCTTTGCCACTTTTGTTTTCCTGATGGTTTGGGGGTGTTGTGAGTGTTCTCGCTCATTTTACTTTCTGAAAGGCAATTCTGGAGTGCAAGGGCGTGTGTATTGTAAGAGCTCTGCTCTCAGACACACCCCCTGCACTCATACACAAGTCCATGTCCGTTTAACAACACAGGCAGTGCACCTTCACGAATATGCAAGGTGTGCTGCCATGCTGTACAGGGACAGTCCCTGCCATGCAGGAATAACTTATTCCTGCACGGCTGCTTGCTGAATCCCAGGGAATATTTCTTCAAAACACTGAATTTCTGCAAAAAAATCCCATGCCATCACTGAATTACTTCTAAAGGTCTCCTAATACCTTGGGTTTATTGTCCAAAAGGCTATTGATTTTCACATTAAATAAGCCCATTTATCTTTTATCACATTCAAGCAAAATTTTGATGACTATCACATTCAAGCAAAATTTTGGAGAAGTTTATAAAAATGTACGAGAAGCTTGATCCCAATGTCCAAATGTTTTTTTTTTTAATCCTCAGAGTCTGAACCAAATGCAAATGAAAGTCTTACAGTCACATACAAATCCCAGGTGGTAACCTGATAGAATTAATATTGCTGAAGCAGGACATGATTTGTAAAATATTTTACTTCTCAATATTATATTGCAGATCCTGTAGAAAGTTCTGAACAGCAAAATGGTTGTTTTTAATATGCACTTCATTCTAATCCACTATATTCATAAATGCCATTTCAAATACCTCTTTTCTTTCTCTTAGTCAGATAGAATTTTTACATACTTACAAAGTAGTAATGGAACAAATTAGTGGAAATGAAAAAAAATAACATTAAACTTTCAACAGTTTCTACTGTCAAAAAATGGTCAAATATCACTCAAAGGTTTTTAATAAATTAAATACCACTGACCATTTAAATGAAGCTAAGCACACACCTTTATTAAACTTCTGTAAAAACAAGCTAGCACCTTATGCTTTCCTGGTTTAAAATTCTACTCAATTACATCAAAACAAATAATGCCCTCAATTAAAACTAACCAATGAAATATTTAAACATGCACTGACTAAAAAGAAGTGCTGGATTTCATTTAAATAAATTAATGTAAATAGCCCATATTTCAATAAATAAAGCCAATGGGCATTGTATTATTTTGTTATAGTTAAAAATAGTATAAGAGATGCTATAAAATGCTACAATTATTACACATTTTCTAATAAATCCTAAAATCAACAACAATAAGTATTTCATCAATAATTCAGTGTTCCTGGTAGCCAGAGGGACGGTTGATCCCAGCTTTTGGAATCCATCCTCAGGTCATATACCACAAGCATATACACTGGGTCAGATTCTGTAAAGTTTGCTGAAGCTATTTGCAGACAGTGCAGCATACCAAAGGAAGACTTCAGTGCACCTGCGGACATGATTTCAGAAGACATGTTGAAGGCAGCCTGAGTACTTAGATATTTGGAGCAGGATATTTATGTATTTCACACATGCCTGTCTGATTCCAAAACACATCATGTGCACACAATGCAACTTAAATGTCACAAACAGCCACGCTGACTTCATTTCTGAAATCCACGACATATGTTTTATGGACCACAAGGAATTCAAGCAAATAATATGGATTATGGTGAAATCCATAGCAAAACATCAGAAGATATATAAAAATGAAACCTGCTGTTAATGAACTGCAAAAGGTTGCTGTGCAACCTAGAAGGCAGCCAGCTAGAGTCAGAGCAAGGCTACAACTAAACCAGTTGTCAGAAAAGCAAATAATTGACAGATACTGGCTAGACAGATAACTGGTGCAGGCTGTCTGGAACATGTGTGCACCATAAATGTCTCTGCAGACCTTGCAAGGAACCCCCCCCCCCGGAACCAAAGAGTGTTTCAGCCTGGGTGTACTTGCATTTGGGACATTCCAGAGTATCACAGACATCTGCCAGTCATATCCTGGCAAAATTCCTGGAAGCAATGTATGTGCAGCAAGATGGATGACTACATACACTTCTCATGTACCCTATAGAGTGGAGAACTGTAATGCACAAGTTTTACAGCATTGCAGACTTCCCCCTTGTAGTCAGTGGAATAGATTGCATACTCATACCTATCAAAATACCAGTTCATCCTGAAGCAGACAGGTGCATAAACAAAAAGTGCTGGCCATCCATCAACTGCCAGGATGTGTATGCAGCAGATGGCAAAATAACAAACATCATGGCATCACACCCTGGAAGTGTCCATAATTTTTTATTATTTATTTTATTTTACATTTGTTGACCAGGCTAGTCTAACTGAATATATGTCCATTTTCAGTAGAGGCCCAGGGAGATAAGTTCCGTGACCATGACACACAGATAAAATAATCGCAAAACAATATAAAATAACTTCAGTTGTGTATACAAGGACAAATCTGGTTAATACAGAAATAATACAGAGAGGACAGAAGTCAATACAATGTAAAATGCAGATTCAAAATAACAAGTAGGTACATTACTTAATGTAGAAAAAAAGGAGGCATACAGGCTAATTCCATATACAAGTACAGTACAATAAAAGAGGCAGATTAATGTTCAGTAATAGTAAAAATAAGTTTTTTTTTTTTTTTTTGTTTAAAATAAGTATCCAGAGGGATGGAAATAATAAAATACAGAGTGAAAAGGGTAAGGTATAGGAAAGGCCAAGTGTATTTGGGTAGAGTAGATAATTAGTCAGGTTTAGTACAGGGGCTTAACCAGTGTGTTTTGAGGAAAAGTTTCAGTCTGTTTTTGAAGAGTGATATAGAGGAAAGTGAGGAAAGGTCACTGGGTAGGAGATTCCAAAATCTTCCCGCAGTATTAGAGAAGAGAGAATCCCTAGCCCTGTTGTTAGATTTAAATGTGCTAACTAGAAGTTTCTGAGATGAACGTAAAGACTTCAGATTATTATAGGGGGTGATGATGGTGGATAGAATAGTATTGGAAGGTTGATAAAGAGTCTTATGGGCAATGATTAGTTGATGGTATTTGATCAGATTCTGTAGTTCCAACCATTGAAGCTGCTTTAAATTAGAGCAATGGTGAGTTCTAAATGGGTTACCAGTAACAAATCTGGCTATGTTATTGTATGAGATTTCCAATTTATTGAGGTTGTTCTTAGATAGATTAGTGAAAATTGTTGAAGCATAGAGGAGTGTTGAGATCAGATGAGTGTGTGCAATAGTAGTCCTAGCTGTAGGTGACAGGAAGGGTTAAATTCTGTAGAGAGAGCCAAGTTTTTTGTTGACAGATTTAATAGTGTTGTTGATGTGTATGTCAAAGGTAAGGTTGTTGTCAATGGTAATACCAAGTAGCTTGGTAGTTAGGTCAGGTGATATAATGGTACCATTAGTGGATGTAACAGCAAAATCTATGGGAGAAGACTTATGATTAGGATTGAAAAGGAGGAGTTTAGTTTATTTGTGGTTTAAGAGAAGGCAGCGTAGACTGAACTATTGTTCAATAGTGTTAAATACATTTTGGGTAAGGGAGTGAAGTTCAGAGGTGGTTGTGGCTGAGCATACAAGTGTGGAGTCATCTGCGTATTGTATGCAAGTAGCATTGGGAATTGCTAGATGAAGGTCGTTGATGAATATGAAGAAAAGGGGAGGTCCTAATATGGACCCCTGAGGTACACAGAGGTTAACTGCTAGGTGGTTAGATAGAGTGTTGTGCCAATGTACAGACTGTTGTCTTTTATCTAAGTAGGATTGGAAACATTTGATAGAGAGTGCATCTAAGGCCAGGGATTTGAGGATATCTATCAGAATTTGATGACTGACCATGTCAAATGCTTTGGACAGATCAATAAATAGTGCCGAGGAAAGCATATTACAGTTATGGTTTTTGTTAATACAATCTGTAAAGGAAAGGAGGGCAGTGGTAGTGCTATGGGAAGGTCTGAAACCATGTTGACAGCTAGAGAGCAAGTTATTATGGATTAGGTGGTCTAGCAATTGCCTATGGATGCATTTTTCCATGATCTTTGCCAAAGGAGAAAGAAGGGCTATGGGACGGTAGTTGGGGAATTCGGTGGAGTTTCCACCTTTGTGAAGGGGGATAATATGGGAGACTTTCCAGATGCTAGGGATGTGACCTTCACTAATAGCTCTATTGATCAGAATGGAGAGGGGTAAGCAATTGACTTGGCAGATTTCTGTAGATATTCAGCAGTTAGTTGGTCTGCTGGAGAGCATGGTTTCAGTTTTTGGATTAGGGCAAGAATATGGGTTGTTGGGACTGGTTGGAAAAGAAATGGAGGGGGTGTGGTTTTGTTATAGGTAGGTAAAGTAAAAGTATTAGGTGATAGCTGACTGGCTACTGTTTAGATAGCATCAGTGAAAAAGGTATTGAAGGCATTGGCAGTATGCATGGGGTTTTGATGGGCTGTGTTTTGTGGGTTTGGTGTACTGGATTGACCTGGATGTAGCAATTGGTTGATGCATGCCCAGAATTTTTGTGGGTAATTATAGTTTACCTTTTGAAATTGAAGGTAGTAGTTTCATTTATCAGATAGTATAGCTTTCTTAGTGTTATTTCTTAGGTGTCTGAAATTTTGTTGGTCTACAGGATTTCTTCTATTTCTTCAACTATTGTAGGGGAAAAAAGCAGCATTAGTGAACACATCATTGACACCATTAACCATATGAACAAAGTTAAAACATACAAAAGGTTTGACGTACACTTATCACTTGCATGTGCACTTGATGAGGTTGACGCAGATTGGTCTAGGAATGGGAAGAAGGACATAGTATTAATGGAGGATAACAACAGGATTAACATAAATAACAAGTACGAAATATAGTTAATAGCATACCACTGACAAACTCCTGCTGTGGAGAGGTTATGGGTTGTACTGCAGATTCTACAGTGGGAAAGTAAAGAGAAAGACAACACAGTCATGAATGTAGCAAAAACATTACTGACAGCATCACATATACAACACAGTAATGGGGGCTGTATATCCTCACATGATGAATGCTGTACCTGTAAGCCAGATGGTACTGTGTTAAACAATATTGACATATATGTCATGTATCACACGTGCTACTCATTGATGCAAGCTAGGAAACTTTTGCAGTAACATACCTGGTCTCTCTGAACTTGAACCTGCATGTTTTGTGCCCCCATTGGATGCACCTGTAGTATACAATGTTAGGGAAATAATATGACAGTAAACAGCAGTGCCATGAAATGACGTTGAGGCAATAACAGGTAGTTGTCAGCAATTGTATGGAGTCACTCACCTGCCAGTCCATGGTGTTGTCCTGAAAAAGATGGGCCTGTTTATATTAATGCAAACAGCATTACATATGTTGGTTGGACTGCTCTGTCAGTACTTCAGTTGTGTGATCCATGTCATTAGACTTCATTCATCATCCTCACCCTGTGTGGATCTGTTTGCATTGTTCAAATCTGCTGCTATAAAACAAAAATGACAACACATGACTACACATACTATAGTAATATGCAGTGATTGCTTCTATACCCAGCCATGTCACGGAACAAAGGATATATGTATTCAGCCTGGAACTCCAGCTTCAATCCCACCCCTGAATATGCATCATTCCAATCTCGCTGTAAGAAGTGAGGCCAGAAATATCGTGACGTCATCGGGGTCAATGGTGGTCCACCACTGGTGGCAACCCTTTGATATCTCATATCATCTTAATTTGTTGGCTACATGAAGGATCATGTCTGAGCAGCCTCATCTACAAGCACCATGGGATCAGTTGTAACCTCCAACTGCATTTATCCATGTTGGTGCAGTTGGTCCAGAATTCATGCCTCCAGACTGTATCACCAGAATGGCCAAGGAGTCTCCGTCCATGTTGTCAGAGTGCATGAATTATGATTTAATTTTTCCTATGGAAAGACGTTTTCAACCCTAGGATGGTTGGACATCTGAAAGACAGTGATATGCACATTATTATATTGCTGTGTGAGCCCATTTATACAGATGATTCTGTGGACAATGTATATCAACATAAACAGTATGCATTCCTGTGCAATGCAAAGGTCTGTACAATGTTGTCTGTGACAAATAGTAGTGTGACGTATAAAAAGTAACAGCGATGCCTTCATACATAAAATTTGTAAAATGAACATAACTTGAAATATATTTAGAGTTTGTGTGTGGGATAAGAACTCCTCACACTACATATATATTGAATGGAGATTCAAAGTCAGCATCATCTTGCCACAGGCGTCTACATGCAATTCACATTTAACAACATATGGAAATCATCAGAAAACCTCAGGATCTGCAACCAGGCAGATCCTTTGTATATTGAGCCAGTAGTGATAACAGCTTTGTTAAAAAGCATTATTGAAGAAATAACTATAACAGCAACAGCACATTTTTTAACAGTTTTATTAGGAAGCATAAATTAAGAAATAGTTGTAATATCAATATAAGATAGTACATATGGATAGTGCTGGACTCCATATGTTTCTGTAGTTACACAACAGAGTTCAAGGAATCATCAGTAAGAATTGCAGAGGATCCATAAAAATGCCATTAT
This sequence comes from Protopterus annectens, assembly GCF_019279795.1. Classification (NCBI taxonomy): domain Eukaryota; kingdom Metazoa; phylum Chordata; order Ceratodontiformes; family Protopteridae; genus Protopterus; species Protopterus annectens. Next base: position 1,100,805,501 of record NC_056727.1, on the reverse strand, counting down.
TTACTGTTCATATTTGCAATGTTATTCTGTCTATGCAACTGCACATGGGAATTAAATCAGTTAATTAAAATTGCAACAACTATATGCATAAAGGTAAATCAAACATCCATCCAGTAACTTTCAACAAGTGCTGTTACACCTTATATTTTGAGTAAAAATTAATTTAAACAGGTACCTTTGAGAATGACTGACTTTAACATATGTAATAATCTCCAAAACAGAAATTCTACTAATTGGCAATGCACCTCTCATTCTAAATCACAGAAACAAAGTGCATCTAATCTGCACCCATCTTTAAGCGCCATTTGTGGCATACATAATTAATGAGGTTCATAAGATTCTAGGTTTTGGAATCTCATTTGCGCACATTCATGTAAAGTGGCTACATTGACAATAACACCCAATAGATATCAATAAACAGTACCCTGTATGGCACTTGCATATTATCTGCCAATGATCTGATAACATGACATCTGTACTACCTTCAAATTATGATTTTGATATATTTACAGATCCGACCATTGCTGACTTCAGACTGAGTGTGATGCCATTGAGCATTTCAATGTTTTTGCATTTTGCAGACATTTTCCATTGAACAATCATGATGGCTACTTCAAGGAGGCTGAGATGTATCTATCTGCCACCCTGGGCCAAGAAGGAAACCACCCAGATGTTGACTGTGTTTGCTGGAGTGGAGAATATGATGAGAGACAGGCCAAGGACTGTCACGATGATAGATGTTTGGAGCTGGATTGCGAGGGAGCACAGAACAGAAGATGTACAGGGACCTCCTGCACTGCAATGCAGGTTCACCACACCTATGATGACCTGCATTAGAGGGGTGCAGCGGAAATTTGACGGAGGGTACCCATAGTGTGAAGACAGCCTGTTGATCTCTACAGTAAGTGTGACTATCCTACGTATGCCTAAAAATTCTTATGGAAATTAGAGGTTTATCTGTGTCCCATATATATATATATATATATATATATATATATATATATATATATATATAGACAATTAACCCATGGAGATAATTAATTCAATGTGGTAACTGTTCTTATAACAGTTGATTCTATTCCCATCCTGTTCATGTCTTTAATATTGTTTATAAAATACCTAATTATGACCTTTGTAGATGTACATATGTTTTATAACATGTAATGACATAATTTCATACAGCCACTGTTCTTGTACATTTCTGACACCTATATCACCTAGGCCGGATAACTGTGTACTTTGTAGTTTTCTGTTATAGTAGCAAAATATTGTCTGTTGTACTCTTATACATCAGAGTAAAACTCATAGATAACTGCTTTAATTCATTCCTACTAATAAAGTAAACATGCTTAGTACAGTCACATTTATTTAAGCCAAAAGGAATGCCTGTCTGACTGCTTACAGGCATGTTTTCAGTTATATGTTGATAGCTGTTATTTCTTAGGTTCATAGGTTCATAGGTTCATACTAGGCTATCTGCCCTATGGCATTTATAAGCCTAGCCAGAATGTGTTTGGCTTTCGCCACCCATTTTAAATTTATTTTGCTATGCCCTTTTTTGAGGTTAGTATACTGTGCCTCTATCTAACAGTGACACAGAAGTGATACCCAGGGTAAACCTACGATCTCCCATCCACTCATCAAGATTCCTCTTGAAGAGAGTCAATGAGGGACTCTGCCTAACCTGGACTGGGATTTTATTCCAGAGTGAAGGGAGCCTCTGGGTTATGAATCTGTCCCTCCAGCATGTCCTATTTATTTCAGTGCTGAGGTTCAAGTCTCGAGCGCGTAGCTCGATGGGATTTGGATTTTCTGAGGTGCAGCATGTCCATTAATTCAGGGTTGGACATGGCTTTATACGTCAGGCACAGATCGCCTCTGAACAGGCGGTATGCCACTGAGTAGAGCTGGAGTTTCTTTAACCGGGCAGCATATGGCATCTGTTTGAGCCCTTTGATCCTCTTGGTGAGGTACTTTTGGGGTCTTTCCAGTTGCTGCAGGTGTCTGGTAAGGTACATCCCAAAAGGGGCATTGTACTCAATTATGGGCCTGATGAGGGATGAGTATAGAGGCATGATGACCTCCCCTGATCTAGATGTGAATCCCTTTACAATGTTCGATAAGCATTTGCAATTTCTGTATTCATCTGTTCTCTGCAGGAATTTGAATAAATAACTGCAGTACAAGTTTGTTAAAATGAAACCTCTGCTACCTGTTAACTTGGCCTGTAAGAAAACTGGTCAGCATATCTACATTTTGGCATGCTGTGGGCTAGAATCCACATTAGGGAAACATTGCTGACATTATTATCTCTGTTTAATTCACCCATAGCATTTCTTTAGAGAAGCATATTCCACTAATTGATATTAATGTTTATGTTATTCATGGTTACATATTAATGAGATAGTTGTCAAATTCCTATGAATATGCCCATAATCTGTAAAACTCTGTAACATCAGCTTTTTAACAGCAAGGTTAGTAAAGCAGTAAAGTGTCACCTGTTTGTTTAACAAGACTGTGAGTTAGCTGTTAACTTGGGGCCAGATTCAGGAAGGCTTACACGGAGTTTAAGAGTAGTGTAAGCCTCCGTGTAAGCCTCCTGATTCAGCAACAGCCCAAATCTCCGTGTAAGAGACAGCTAACACGTCTCTTACACGGAGTGGGCGTGGAAATGCTCAATACCTCATTTGCAGCTCCAAGATATGCAAATGAGGTATGTGAGCGATCCACGAAGCCCATACCAGTCCGTGTAACGGACGTGTTAGTTGCAGAAATGTACTCAGCTGACAACTGAGTACATTTCTGCAAAATTAAAAACAGAGCTATGTCAGCTCCAAATAAAGGGTGCATTTGTTACATTAAGCATGCCAATGGCCAAATATGTGGCCATTGGCATGAAAATGTTGCAAAAAAAGTTATATAACTTTTTTTTCACGGATTTATGTGTTTAACTGTAGCGCACACCAGCATAAGCGGGTGCGCTACCTAAAACTGAAAACCGAAGCTTATAAGCCCACAATTGTGGGATTTATATATTACATGAAATGTCAATGGAGGGACTTGCAGAGCAAAAACAATATGGCCTCCGTTTAGTGGTTGTCAAGGGGAAGCTCCGTGTAAGATATGTAACTAAGCATTACTAGGCAATCCTATGTAAATGAGGGTTACAATACTGAATCACACTGCCACATAAGTAATGAGCACTTTCTGAGTAGTGTAAGAGTTAGAGAAGGGGAGGAACAGAGTAAGAGGTAGGTGACATCATGGGGGGGAAGGATAGAAAGAAATGTACCAGATTGGAGGGCAATGTAAGGTAAGAGATGACAGACAGACATCAGGGAGGGAGGTGTGTCCCAACAGAACACTAGGAATGTCAAGAAATTGAGGGCATACGCTATCCCTACACTCTAAGTTTCTTGATATACGTGCATGCAGCGTGTAGCGTGTAAGGCAGGTTCAACATGTGGGGCGTGTTGCAAACTGTTTACAACGGTTTGCGCGGGCGTGCGTGTGTAAGGCGGTGTCTTGGCGTTTTAGCATGAATCAGCCTAGCTAACACCGTGTAAGGATGTGTCTTGGCGTGTAACACCGTGTAGGGATGTGTACAGCGTTTAAGTTACTGTGGCGTGTTTAAGCCGGTGTGCACATTGCTCCCCTCAGGAAACAGAGAGGAAATAGGAAACAACCAAAATACAGAAACTGCCAGAAGATACTACTAAAGTTAATTGGTGGAAACAATTAGAAGCAGGCAATTACACAGGCAGACTAGAAGCCCAACCCAGCACTTAAAACACAACAAAGAGCAGTGCAGGCTGTTTCTCACAAGAGATACTGCCAGAAACTAAGCTATCAGAATTGAAACCTGAAAAAGCTGAACTCAGAGCAGAAATGCTAGGGGCTGCCATAGCTGTTATAATCAGACATAGGCGAATTGCTGAGGGTGGTGATAATGCAGATGCTGACAGACAACCCAGAGTGAGGAGAAGGAGAAGAGTATACAGGCCTAGGGTCACCTACCATGGGTTACATGAGCTGGAGATAGTAGAGCGCTATAGAGTGGACAGAGAGCTCCTGCAGCAGATTGTTGAGCTGTGCAGGCCACGCCTCACACACAGAACCAACAGAGGGAACCCATCCCAGTGGAAACCAAGGTATGTGTTGGCCTAAGAATACTAGCAACAGGTACCTTTCAGAGACCAACTGGCGATATGATGGGGATATCACAGGCATCAGCCTCCAGGGTACTGCACCAGTTCCTGGATGCCATGTCACCACATGTCAGTGATCATATATATGTCCCTAGTGACCGTGAGGTTGTGTCCAGCAATATCGTCTCTTCCAGCAAATAGCGGGATACCCTGAGGTGCTGGGTGCAATAGACTGCACGCACATACGCATCAAGGCACCAGCCGGTGAGCGGGGTAGAGTCTACATTAACCGCAAGGGATACCCCTCCATCAACTGCCAGGTCGTGTGTGATGCCCAGGGCATAATAATGAATGTGTGTGCTGGCTGCCCTGGGAGCTACCACGATTCCCACATCTGGCATCTGTCGCAGCTGTACCAATCATTTGCCAATGGGGACTTCCCACACGGACACCTAGTGGGGATGCTGGTTATGCACTTGAGCCGTGGCTGATGACACCCATCAGAAATGCACACACACCCGAACAGGAGCGCCATAATGAGGCACACGCACAAACACGTAATATCATAGGCGTGTGTTTGGGCTGCTCAAGTCACGGTTCCGGTGTCTGGACACGTCTGGTGGAGCTTTGCAGTACACACCAACTACATGTACCCAAATGATCATGATATGTGCTATGCTACATAATATGATCCTGCGGAAACAGCTGCAGCAGGACCAGCACAGGGCTGGGCCAAACATCCCCACCATTGCCAAGGCCACCACAGGCAGGGGTGACTTGGAGGAGGAACAACCTGACCTTGTCCCAGTAGGCAGAAGGAGGCGTGCCCAGTATGCCCTGGCCTTGGCAAAGAGGCAACGCATAGCACATATGCTTGGTCAGTAGGAACACTGGGACCGATACCCACTCTGACTCACTCATACAGTAACAGGGATGCCTAACATGACACAACCTGCTTCCAAATGTACAGGGAGTGTAGTATGTGCATCCGACAGAGGCAACCCTGCAGCACCACCCGAGGCATGAATGCCATGTGTTAAGTAATGTAATACCATGTATCATATGCACACCTGAGGACCATGACTAACATCCACCCTCACCAATCATAAACCACAAAAACACAAACCCACCTCATAGCTATCACAAGGGATAGGAACCTAGATGTAATGCTACCCAATGCCAAAGGTATAAACAGCAAGATGTGTGCAGTGTAAATGCACACAGTATAGGGAATGCACATATCAGTGCTGTAATAGAAAACAGGGTCAAAGCGCACATCAGCACCCTGACACTACCAGGGTCACACCTCATACAGTGATGTACATGTGCAAAAACATGGAACAAGATACAAAATGAGGGTGACTACCAATAAATGGCATGGATAACCACACACCCCTGTTGTTACCACAACAAGAAGCAACATGCATTAGCCATGGTCAAACACCAATGGCTAAAACTGACTACTACTATATAGCTTGCTGCAGACCACTGTCCTAATAGCAGCAACTGCCCCAGGCCTATGTTCACAGGTTCACAGGTTCATACTAGGCTATCTGCCCTAGGGCATTTATAAGCCTAGACCAGAGTTCCGTGGAGTCTGCCGCACCTTCACTCTGACGGATAATTTGCCCATTATATTGCTGTGCCTCTGACAAGCAGTGATACTGAGGTTATCCCTGGGGCATACCTGCAATCTCCCATCCATTGATTAAGATCTCACTTGAATAAAGCCAGTGAGGTACTCAGCCTCACATGTACCAGGATGTTGTTCCACAGCATAGGGACTCTCTGGTTGAAGAATCTGTCCCTCCAGCACATCCTATTAATATCTGTGTTGAGGTTTAAATCTCCTGCCACTGTAGTTCTGATGGATGTAGAGGTCTTGAGGTGAAGCGTGTACATTAACTCAGGTTTGGACATGGCCTTGGATGTCAGGCACAGGTCACCTCTGAGCAGGCGGTAAGTCACGGAATCAAGCTGGAATTCCTCCAGTCGGGCAGCATAAGAAATATGTTTGAGACCCTTTCTCCTCCTGTCGAGGAATTTGTGGGCCCATCCAATTGCCATAGGTGTCGGGTCATATACATGCTGAATGGGGCATTGCACTCAATCAATGGTCCGATGAGTGAAGAGTACAGGGGAACAATGACCTCCCTGGATCTAGATGTGAATCCCTGCATGATGAGGTGGGCAATGTAGAAGTTCTACCTAACTACCCTGGCAGCGTGAGTGTCAAACAATAGGTTACTCTCAACCTGGGTGCCCAGGTCCCTGATAACCTCCTGTGTGCTTAGAGGATTGCCACCTACATGGGAACTAGTGGTAACCTTGTTCTTCCCAAAGGGTATGGCTATGCATTGTTTAGTGTGTAATGTAAGGCCATGGCTCTGGCACCAGTTATCCGTGTCTATGACACCCTTCTGAAGGATGTCTGTGTCAGATGGGTGTCCAACTATGGTTCCCAGTCTGCAGTCATCTTCAAACTTTGTCAGCCATAATCCTGCTGTGTTTGCTTGTACTTCTGAAAAGTAGATGCTGAGCAATAGTGGGCCCAGGACTGAGCCCTGTGGGACACCACTTGTGACAGTTGTGGAGTGTGACATGGCACCAGCAAGTCTGAACCTGTCTGTTCTGTCACGTAGCCGGTTTGCAACCCATCTTGTGATGTATGGGTTCACATTTAAGCTGGTGATGTTTTCAATGATACCCGAGTGGGGTATTGTGTTGAAAGCCTTTGCCAGGTCAAGGTAGGCTGTGTGGAGTGCCTTGCCCTTGTCAATGGCCTTGGTGTCTGTTATGAAACAGTCAACCAAGTTTAAAAGGCATGATCTGCCCTCAACAAAGCCTAACTGGGTTGGATCTAATGTCTGCAAGTCCCCTATGTCCTCATCTATGACTTCCATTATGATCTTCTCCATAGCTTAGCAGACCCTGCTTGTCAAGCTGATGGGATGGTAGTTTCCGTGGTCGGTGGAGGCACCCCCATGTGAAGTGGGTCCACCATTGACATATGCCACTCCTTGGGAACATATCCTGAGTTGAGGCTAAGATCATACAGCTGCCCTGACTGCGGGTTTAATTCTTGAGTGAGTTCATGGAGCACAAAACCAGGGACACCATCTGGTCCCATGGATGCTGCGTCCTTTCCCTTGGATAGAGCAGTTCCCACCTGAGCATTTGAGATGTTTGGGGGCTACAATCGTGTTTCATACATATCTCTCCAGTTGTGGTGGAGGGGTGTCGGGAGAAATCTGCACTGAACCTGTCAGCCAGTATGTTGGCAATGTCTGTAGGTTCAGTGATATTTACAGCATTCTGAGCCTATTCTGAGCATATCTGGGAGTTTCCTCCCAGGTGTGTAACGATGTATAAAAGGCCTCATTGTTGTCCCGTGAGCCCTTAGTGGGTTTACTCCCAATATTCGCCTTGGATGATTTCATGGGGAACTCAGTGTTTCACCTATATTGAGCAGGGGTGTCTACCCTTCCACGGATATCGCTCTATCTTGTAGTACCTCCTTCCTTGTGTTGTAGTGCTTGTTTATGGCTGAGGTCCACCACACTGGGCGCTTGCCTCTGGTACAACGAGTCTGTGTTTTGTTTGGGATTGCCTCATCCATGCAGTCTTGAAGGTGCTGGTAGAAGGCAGTTGTAAGTGATACAGTGGCTTGGGTAATGGTGTCTGCTGGCTTGGGGCTTTGAAAGAGACCACAACAGTCATTAGAAGTGTGTAGTCGGCTTCTGAGAGGTTCTGCACTGTGGTCTTTTCTATCTGGGGTGGGGGTGGGATGTGGACTTCCACTGAGAGTAGGTCATGATCTGATCTCACCAATGATGGGTATACCTCTGGTGTTGAACATTGTGAGCCCATGTTTGTGATGATGAGATCTACTATGTTGTCTCCTCTTGTGGGGATGGTGACTAGTTCTTCCATGGCATGTGAGTGTATGAACTCTAGGAACCTGTGGGCTAGAGTGTTGTGGCTGTAGTACTGATCCCAGTCTATATTTGGATAGTTGGGATCACCCAGTGTGATGGTGTTTGCAGGTACATGTATCCCGCCACTGTTTTCATGAAAGCTCTGTGAGGTACCTGAGTTTCAGAGGATGGCCTGTAACATGCTACAAACTTCAGAGCAGTCTTGCCTATGGTTAATTGCACCGGATGGTGTCCAATGCATCGTGTGTTGCCACCAACCATGAGGTGAGGGTGTCCTTGATGAATATTGCTATTGCCACCCCTCATAGTGGTAATATGTGTACTGCATAGATACGAAATATTGTGCCTCTGACTTAGTAGTGACACATTATGACCACCTTACATAATTGAATAATGTGACTATGCCTCTGTCCAGTCTGTGCCCCTGTCCACATGCAGCTGTCCAGATGTCTCTTGAAGAGAGTCAGTGAGGTACTCTGTCTAACATGAACTGGGATACTCTGCTAGAGTTTGAGATGCCTCTGAGTTATGACTCTGTCCCTTCAGCATGTCCTATACATGTATGTGCTGAGGTTCAAATCTTTAGCTCCCATGTTTCTGGTGGATGTGGATTGCTTGCAGTGGAGCATGTCTACCAAATCCTGATCGGACATGGTCTTGTATGTCAGGCATAGGTCACCTGGGCGTAGGTGGTATGACACTGAAAAAGCTTGTTTTTAGTTATTCTGGAAGTATATGACATGTGTTGTAGATCCCTGATCTTCATGGTAAGGTACTTGTGGGGTCTCTCCAGCTGCTGCAAGTGCTGGTTGAGGTACATACCAAATGGGGCGTTGTATTCAAGCATGGGCCTGATAAGGGAGAAGTATAGTGGTACAATGACCTCCTATGGTCTGGATGGAATACCCTCCATGATAAGGTGGCCAAGATAGAAAGTCTGTCAAACAACTTTGGCAACATGGGTGTCAAATGAGATGTCACTATCTACATGTGTCCCCAGCTGTCTGATTTGTTTCCTGTACTCATTGGGTTGCTGTCTATGTACAGATCTGTGGGTACTGTGTTCCTCCCAAAGGGGATGGCTACACATCAGTTGCAGTCAGTTTTAGGCCATGAGTCCAGCACCAGCTATCTGTCTGTGTGACGGCAGTCTGTAGGATGTGTGTGCTGGCTGATGTATTCACTATGGTGCCCAGGTTGCAGTCATCTGTAAACTTTGTCGGCCACAACCCTCCTATGTTTGCTTTCACATCTGAAAAGTAAATACCAAATAAGAGAGGTCCCAGGACACAACCTTGTGGGACACCACTTGTGACTGGCTTGAACCTGACAAGGCACCTGCAATGTTGACATTATGGGTTCTGTTTCTGAGCCATTTTGCAACCTATGCTGTGACATATGGTGTTATATTTCAGCTGTTGAGCTTGTCTATGAGGCCTGAGTGGGGTATTGTGTCAAAGGCCTTAGCCAAGCGCAGGTAGGTTGTGTGGACTGTGTAGCCCTCATCAGCGGCTCTACTGACAGTTTCAAAGTAGTCAACTTGGTGCAAAATGCAGGATCTGCACTGTACAAAGCTGAATTGGGTGTGATCAAGGGTCTGTAGGACACCAATGTCTCTGTGTGGAAGCTCCATAATGACCCTTCACAAAGCTTTGCAGACAAGGCTGTTTAAGCTTGTGTGGTGGTAGCTGCCAGGGTCTGTGGAGGCATCTCCTTTGTGGAGTGGGACCACTGTTGCCGTACGCCAGTGTTCAGGTACAGATCCTGTAGCAAGGCTAAGGTTAAATAGCATCTGCATATACAGGTTTATCTCCATCTGTAGTTCACATAGCATGCAACTGGGGATACCATCAGGTCCCATTGATGCTGTGTACTCGTCTTTGCTGACTGCGGCTCTCACATGGACATCCAGGATGACAGTGAGGTTACATACAGCTGTGATAACTATCATGTCTTGGGGGTGAGGGAGGATTTACATTGCACTGAACTGGTCTGCCAGGGTGTCAGTAATATCTGTCAGGTCCCTGGGATATAAGTTGTTGTGTACCAAATCTGAGCATATATGAGGGTTCCCACCCAGGCGTCAGACATAACTGAAGAAAGCAGTGTGGTTACCTTCATCGTCTGTGGTGATTTATGTCCCCAAGTTGAACTTGGGTGTCTTTATGTGAGAATGTAGCTTTCTACTACTGCTGATCACAGCTGCCTTACATTCTGGAGATGTAGCTCTGTCTTGCATTAGTATCCTTCATCTGTTATACAGTTCGTTTATGGCTGGGGTCCACCAGACAGGCCACTTTCCTTGGTGGTGAAGGTCTCATTCTCATTTGTGATTGCATGGTCCATGCTTACTCGGAGATGTCCGTAGAAAGTGTCTGTGCAGGAGTCACCATTGTGTGTTGTGGTTTCCACTGGCCCAGTGGGCTTAATGGATACCATCTCAGTCCGAAGAAGTGTGAAGTCAGCTTCTGAGCTGTTTGTCACTATACCCTGGTATCATACTAGCACTGACACAGGTGTAAACAATTCCCCAGAATCCATCAAACAAAATGGACATGCAGGCTTACAGATGCCCTAGGGGGTAGCCTAGTATGAACCCATTATGATACAGATTGTACAGGACACTACAGATAACCCCAAGGCTGTTGCAAATGATGGTAGTAAGCATGTTGTTGATTCCTGGATATGCTCCGGATCACACAGATATTACAAACAACATACCAGACACACACAGGTATGGCCAACATACATCCTGACATGTGCAGTGCAAACCCCGCGCGTAATCCCAAATACCTTCCCCAGCACACTGCCGCCTCCCTGACATTATGTCACCCTTACCACAGGGTGCGTACCCAAAGAGCAGTGTACAACAACAGTGGGTGTTCTCAACAAAGGTGTCTCCTGAATGGATAGGAAAAACAACCACCACAGAATCATGAGAGGTTTGGTCTGCACAGCTATGGAAAGGACCAGCATGTACCACAGACATAATGATATTGTGGATCTATTGACACCCGACCCTACCCAGTGTGGGTTTACAAAGTGCAGACCCCACCCCTAAACATGTGTGACTCAGTTGAAACAGTACTTGAAGTCAGTGATGAGGGCAATGTGGTCCACACAGTGTAGCGGACCTTGCAAAGCCTTCTGTACAATACCCTATGTGTTCCGTATAGATTTGCTCACCAGCTGATATATACACCCCAATGTCATGGGAGGGTTGCAAACCAGACCAACGACAGAACTGACATGGTCAGACATGCAGCAGCCATGTCAGACTACAAACCACATATAACAGGCATCCCACAAAGCTTGGTCCTGGGACCTTCACCATCTGGTATATATGCCCCATAGGTACAGGCCAACAAGTAAGGACTGTGCTGGAACATGTTTGTAGAGGACAACAAGCCGCCTGACATATCTGATACACCAGCTGACACAAGCATCCCATAAAAGGGCCACATAGAAACAGACAGCTGGTGCCATAGCCATGTCAGCATGTTAAATGGTGAAAACAGTATAGTCAGCCTCTGTGGATAATCCAGTAAGTGACCACCAATTCCCACATAGGTGTCGACCCATGACATACCTAACATGTAATGCCAGAATGGGGACACAAGGTGATAGATATCCTGCATTGGACAAAAATGTGGCTGTAGGGTTAACAGCAACAATCCATATACCAACCTAATCATGAGGGTTATGACATCTAGCTAAGGGGAGGTCATTGTGGTTTTGCAGTTATCTTTCAGCAGCATTACAAATGACCACAACAGCGCCTGTGTGGTGTACCTCAGCAGATACATTCAGCAACTGTAAAGTCCACAACAGTACCTCACCAGGAGTATCAAAGAGCTGGAACACATGTAATGTGTCGCCTGATTAAACAGAATGCAGCTCCACACACTGCCATGCTGGCCACCCAGACACAAGCTGTGCCTGATGTAGAAAGCCATGTCCAAGCTGTCAGCAATGCACATGCCGTACCTTGTACAATGTGAATGGCAGGGAGATATGCACATGAGGGACCTGAACCCCAGCACTGACATACATAGGACAAGCTGTACTGCATTATCCATAACACAGAAGCCACCACCACGCATGAGTAAACTACCAGTACAGGTTATCCATAGAGTCACTCATTGATTCTACTCAACAGGGATCCTAACGAGTGGATGGGAGATGGTAGGTATACCCTGGGTATCAATGTTGTGTCACAGGTAGACAGAGGCACAGTATACAAAACAAGACATATGTCATGCCAAACTGCACTTATGATGTGTTGATGGACAAACACACTATCCAATAACCATTAGAAATGGCCTTGGGCACATCGGTAGTGTTTGCCAATGTACACCCATGTTGTGGAATACACTACTGCAGTTGGTTGAGGCCGTTGTAAGTAGTTCACATCTGAACATAATGCAACATGGTCAGATAGGTTCATAGGTTCATACTAGGCTATCTGCCCCAAGGCAGTTCTAAGCCTAGCCCAGAGTCTGGTTGCGTCGCCACCCCTTATATGGAAACAGTACTGTGCCCATTAGTTTGGCGTGCCTGTCTCCAGCAGTGACACAGTGGCGATCCCGGGGTAAACCTATGATTTCCCATCCACAGGTCAGGATACCTCTTGAACAGAGCCAGCAAGGTGCTGTGACTCACATGGACCGTGATTGTATTCCACAGCATAGGGAGTCTCCGGTGATAAATCCACCCCTCCAACATGTCCAATGTACATCCCTGCTACGGTGTAAGTCACTTGCACTAGTGGTTCAGGTGGATCTGACGATTTTGAGGTGGAGCATGTCCATTAATCCCTGGTTGGACATGCTTGCATGTCATGCACATGTCACCTCTAAGCAGACAGTATGTGACTGAATAGAGCTGTAGTGTCTTCAATCTGGCAGCATATGACAGATGTTGGAGACCCTTTATCCTTTGTTGGGGACATTCAGGGTCTCCCCACTTGCTGCAGATGTCAGGTGAGATACATCCAGATAAGGCAGTGTACCAGATCACCGGTCCGATAAGTGAAGAGTACAGGGGAACAATGACCCACTAGATCTGGATGTGGATCCCTTCCTGATCATGTGGACAATGTAGAAGGTCCTACTAGCCACTTTAGCAATGTGAGTGTCATCAGAACAGTGACTGTCAACCTGGGTCCCCAGGTCCATGATAACCTTCCCTGTGCTTAGAGGATTGCCACCTATATGGTAGCTTGGGGTTACCTTGCTTTCCCTGAAGGGTATGACTACACATGTTTTGCAAGTTGACTTCAGGCCATGGCTCTGGCACCAGCTATCAGTGTCCGTGAGCCCCTTCTGAAGGATATCCGTGTCTGATGCACTGTCCACTATGGCACCCAGTGTGCAGTCATCTGCAAACTTTGTCAGCCAAAGTCCTCCCATGTTGGACTGTACTTCTGAGAAGTAGATAACAAACAATAGGGGCCAAGGACTGAGCCCTGTGTGAGACCACATGTGACTGGCCTGGTGTCTGACATAGTGCCAGCAACTCTAACCCTGTGGGTCCTGTCCGTAAGACAGTTTGAAACCTGATCTTGTGACATATGGGTGTACATTTCTGTTGGTAGGGTTTCCTACAATACCTGAGTGGGGTATTGTGTTGAAAGTGTTTTCAAGGGCAAGGTAGGCTCTATGGACTGCCTTTCCCTCATCAATGGCCTTAGTTACTGTTTTGATAATGTCAACCAAGTACAAAAGGCATGACTTGCCCTTGATCAACACAAACTGGGACAGGTACAATGTCTGCATGTCCTCCATATCTTTCTTCATGAGCTCCATTATGATCCTCTCCATAGCTTTGCAGACTACACTTGTTAAGCTTATGGGGCAGTAATTACCAGAGTCCATAGAGGCACTGCCTTTGTGCAGACATGCACAACTGGACCCTAAAGAGGCTGTTGTGCACAGTATGGAAATGTAAATCAGTGATAGGACTAAAGCCCAGGATAATGTCCACCACAGTGAAAGTACTGAACCACTACACTATACAGTACAACAGTGCTAGGTCAGTATGAATGGATGTTAACAATTGTATGCAAAGTATCCCATGCAAAACCTGCAGGCACAGTATAATCCCTGTTGTGTTCACAGGAAGCATCTGGACAGTAACTACACAACATGTCACAGAACACACAACCTTAAACAGGAGTTATTTTTGGAGTTCACACTCATCCACAACTGTGATGGGCTGCATAGTTCAACATATGGAAAGCTCACACTGGGCATGCTCACACACTTTGATAAATGAGACATCATTCACACAACATGCCATGGGAAGGCTGAAGTGGGCATGCTCACACACTTAGTTCAAATGTTCCTCTTAACAACTGTGAAAACACACCACAGGATGCACATTCCCCATTCCAAACAATGAAGATGTCAGCACCCTATAAGTAGATCAGTAGAAATGCTACCTCCCAGTAATCCGAATAGCGCGCTCTGCTAATCCGTCTGTCTCTAGTGTCATAACATAGTTAGGTAGGGGTTTGAATCCAGCAAGTGGCATGTGTGTGTGTGAATGGGGTAAGTGTCTGTATAAGTGTGTATGAGAAGCACATCCCTTTTGGCAACTGTGGAAACACACCACAGGGAGCTCATTCCACTTTCTAAACACTGATGATGTCAGCACCCTATAAGTAGATCAACTGAAATGAAATCTCCTAGTAATGTGAATAGCGCGCTCCGCTAATGCGTCCGTCTCTAGTATCATAACATAGTTAGGTAGGGGTTTGAATCCTGCTACGGGAATGTATGTGTGTTAGTATGAGTGGGGTTTGTGTGTGTGCATAACGCTGTGGAGGGAAGGTGCCTTTTGCCAACTGGGAGAACACACTACAGGGTGCACATCCCTCTTAAGTAAACACAGATGATGTCAGCACCCTCTAAGTACAGCATTGGAAAAGATTGCTCCTACTAATGCAAATAGCACACTCTGCTAATGTGTCTGCCTTTAGAGTCATAACACATCTAGGTAGGGGTTTGGACCTTGCAAATGGAAAGTATGCGTTTTACTGTGGGTGGGGTTGGTGTGTGTGCACAATGGCGGGGGTGGGATGTCTCTTTTGCCAAATGGGGCTATGCACTGCAGGGTGCACATTTCCCTTAACAAACAGTGATGTTGACAGCACCCTGTACAAACAGAACAACAACACAGAAGGTGTTGTTACCAATGATGCATGTAAGGTTACACTTCAAGTAATGTCCACAAAACAAAGTAGGATAAACAAATGCTCCTTTTACTCTATCCAAACAACATGGCAACAGACAACTGACACTACTCAGTATAGTGCTACATGCTACTGTAACATGCAGATGTACCAGAATATACCTAGATAGTGTTTTGAAGCCTGAATGTGGCAAGTGTGTGGATGTGTTATGTTACTGTGTGTGCATTTCCGTATGGAAAACATGTTTGAGATATTGGCAATATTGTTGCAGACAGTTTAGGTGCAGATATCCCCCCATTCTCCTACACAAGTGGAATTAGTTATCACAGATGACTGTAACCTCCCTATCCTCTCACATGTCCAGGTGAGGGCCACCCTCAACATTGCAGGACACATAGCATCACTGTTACAGAATGGTATCCCTGGATGTGTGCTACATTCACCCCAGGAGGACATGGCACCACATTACAGACTGATATTACTCCCTCTGGCCATACTACAGGATGTGTACCTGAAGAGTGCCATACATACACAGTGGTCCCACACCAATGAGGAGTAACCTCTACTGACCCTGGTATCTACTGCATCATATGCACAACTGGCCTTCTGTTCTAAGCTACGGAAGTGTCACGTATGGGCAACATGTACAGCAATATTACATATGTGTATATTTCAGGACTATGCACACAAAACCTATCTCATGGACAGAGCTATAGATAGTGAACTATGATACATTTGGAGGTGTCACAGTAAACACAGTATTAACCTGCTACTTTGCATTACCTGTGTTTGTGGCAGCTGTTGCTGTGTCAGTGGTGCTTGCTTGCTGCTTGCTGTTTGCTACTCATGGTTTTGCTGCTGGCTGTCTGTATATTTTCTCTTTTCTCTCTCTCTCTCTCTCTCTCTCTCTCTTTCTCATTAGGTTTGTGCAATGACTGTATTGCATGAGTGGAGTGTGGGTACTGAATGCTTTTGTAGGTATCTGCATAGGTCCATGTGATGGCCCCTGCACCAATTGTAAGGCAGCATTTGCTAATTGCATGCAGCCAGGTGTGTGTTGATTGCATGTCTCACTGTGATTTCAGGACACTGCTATAAAAGGCTAGTTGAGTTAGGCGTAGCCCTTTCAGATTGTAGGGCGTAGTCGATGCTGGTATGCTGTTGACAGTGTTCTGTGAGTGTGAAGGTTAGTATGGGAATCCAGTGATTTGGCCATTAAAACTTTGCCTCACATGCTTTGGATGGTACATCTCCTATATTGCCTTTATACTAATTCCTACTATTGACTGTTATATTTATTTTAGCAGAGTGTTTTTGTATGGCTGTCATGGCTTAGTGGTAGGTCATACAGACTAATGTTACCAAGGTCCTGGGTTCGAGACTGGCAGTGGGAATTTATTTTTGTCTCCAGACTTTCAAAATGAGTACAAGACATGTCAATCAAAGTGCCATAAAGGCACTTTTAAGCATAAACCAGGTCTGCACTCGTTAGCATGAATGAAGAAGGAGGCGTGCCCAGTATGGCCTGGCCTTGGCAAAGAGGCAACGCATAGCACATATGCTTGGTCAGTAGGAACACTGGGACTGATACCCGCTCTGACTCACTCATACAGTAACAGGGATGCCTAACATGACACAACCTGCTTCCAAACATACAGGGAGTGTAGTATGTGTATCCGACAGAGGTGGCCCTGCAGCACCACCTGAGGCATGAATGCCATGTGTTAAGTAATGTAATATCATGTACAATATGCACACCTGAGGACCCCAACTAACATCCATATCCACTCATATGACCCTGTGGAAACAGCTGCACATCATACAGTGATGTACATGTGCAAACACATGGAACAAGATACAAAATGAGGGTGACTAGCAATACATAGCATGGATAACCACACACCCATGTTTGTACCACAACAAGAAGCAACATGGAATAGCCATGGTCAAAAACCAATGGCTAAAACCGACTACTACTATATAGCTTGCTGCAGACCACTGTCCTAATAGCAGGAACTGCCCAAGGCCTATGTTCACAGGTTCATACTAGACTATCTGCCCTAGGGCATTTATAAGCCTAGCCCAGAGTTTTGTGGCTTCTGCCACCCGTGCAAGTTGATGGATAATATGCCCATTATTTTGCTGTGCCTCTGTCAAGCAGTGATACTGAGGTTATCCCTGGGGTATACCTGCAATCTCCCATCCATTGGTCACAATCTCACTTGAACAAAGCCAGTGAGGTGCTCAGCCTCACATGTACCAGGATGTTGTTCCACAGCATATGGACTCTCTGGGTGAGGAATCTGTCCCTTCAGCACATCCTATTAATATCTGTGTTGAGGTTTAGGTCTCCTGCCCTTGTAGTTCTGATGGATGTACAGGTCTTGAGGTGAAGCATGTTCATTAATCCTGGGTTGGACATAGTCTTGTATGTCAGGCACAGGTCACCTCTGAGCAGACAGTAGCGACTGAATACAGCTGGAATTCCTTCAGTCGGGCAGCATAAGAAATATGTTTGAGACCCTTTCACCTCCTGTCGAGGAATATGTGGGCCCATCCAATCTGAATGGGGCATTGTATGCAATCATTGGTCTGATGAGTGATGAGTACAGGGGAACAGTGACCTCCCTTGATCTAGATGTGAATCACTGCATGATGAGGTGGCCAATGTAGAAGGCCTTCCAAACTACCCTGGCAATGTGAGTGTCAAACAAAATGTCACTGTCAATCTGGGTGCCCAGGTCCCTGATAGCGTACATTGTGCTTAGAGGATTGCCACCTAGATGGGAAGTAGTGGTAACCTTGTTCTTCCTGAAGGGTATGGCTATGCATTGTTTAGTGTGTAATGCAAGGCCATGGCTGTGGCACCAGTTAGCCGTCTCTATGAAACCCTTCTGAAGGATGTCTGTGTCAGATGGGTTTCCAACTATGCTTCCCAGTTTGCAGTCATCTTCAAACTTTGTCAGCCATAATCCTCCTGTGCTTGCTCGTACTTCTGAAAAGTAGATACTGAACAAATGTGGGCCCAGGACTGAGCCCTGTGGGACACCACTTGTCACAGCTCTGGAGTGTGAACTGGCACCAGCAACTTTGACCCTGTGTGTTCCGTCACTTAGCCAGTTTGCAACCCATGCTGTGATGTATGGGTTCACAATTAAGCTGGTGATGTTTTCAATGATACCTGAGTGGGGTATTGGTGAAAGCCTTTGCCAGGTCAAGGTAGGCTGTGTGGACTGCCTTGCCCACGTCAATGGCCTGGGTGAGTGTTTTGAGAAAGTCAACCAAGTTTAAAAGGCATGATCTGCCCTTGACAAAGCCAAACTGGATTGGACCCAATGTCTGCAAGTCCCCTATGTCTTCATTTAGAATTCCCATTATGATCCTCTCCATAGCCTAGCAGAACAGGCTTGTCAAGGGGATGGGATGGTAGTTTCTGGGGTTGGTGGAGGCACCACCTTTGTGAGGTGGGTCCACCATTGATGTATGCCACTCCTTGGGAACATATCCTGAGGTGAGGCTAAGATTAAACAACTGCCCTAACTGCGGGTGTAATTACTCATTGAGTTCATGGAGCACACAACTGGGGACACCATCAGGTCCCATGGATAAAGTGTTTTCTGCCTTGGATTGAGCAGTTCCCACCCCAGCAGTGGAGATGTTTGGGCGGCTACAATCCTCTGGTGTACATACCCCCCCAGTTGGGGAGGGAGAAATCTGCACTGAACCTGTCAGCCAGTATGTTGCCAATGTCTGTAGGTGCAGTGATATCAACATCATTCTGAACTAAGTCTGAGCATATCTGGGAGTTTCCTCCCAGGTTTCAAACTATAGGTAAAAAGGCCTCATGATTGTCCCTGGGTCCTGAGTGGGTTTACTCTCTAAACATGCCTCGGATGATTGTATGGGGAACCCAGTGTTTTACTCACAATGAGCAGGGTGTCTTCCCCATACGGATTACACTCTATCTTGTAGTAGCTCCTTCCTTGTGTTGTACAGCTTGTTTATGGCTAGGGTCCACCAGACTGGATGCTTGCCTGTGGTACAAAGAGTCATTATTATTTTGGATTGCCTGAACCATGCAGTCCTGGAGGTGCTGGTAGAAGGCATTTCTAAGTGATACAGTGGCTTGGGTAATGGTGTCCGCTGGCCTGGGGGCCTTGAAAGAGACCACACCAGTGCTCAGAAATGTGAAGTCGGCATTTGACAAGGTCTTCACCGTTTCTTTTCCCATCTGGGGTGTGGGTGGGATGTGGACTCCCACTGAGAGTAGTCCATGATCTGACCTCACCAATGATGGGTATACATCTGGTGTTGAACAGTGTGACCCCATGTTTGTGATGATGTGTTCTAGTATGTTGCCTCCACTTGAGGGATTGGGACCAGTTGTTCCATGGCATTTCAGTGTATGAACTCTTGGAACCTTTGTGTTAGAGTGTTGTGGCATGATTAGTGATCCCAGTCTATATGTGGATAGTTGGAATCACCCAGTAGGATGGTGTTTGGAGATACATTTATCCCCTTCAGTGTTTGCAGGATAGCTGTGTGAGGTACCTGAGTTTGAGCGGGTGGCATGTAACATGCTACAAACTGCAGAGCAGTCTTGCCTACGGTCACTGGCACCTGGATGGTCTCCGATGCATAGTGTGTTGCCACCAACCATGAGGTGAGGGTGTCCTTGATGAATATGGACACCCACCATCCTTCTTGTTGTTGTCGGGATGCTGGTGCTGGAATGCATGAGATGAGGTAACACCCGATAGTGCTGGGGTGCTGTCAGAAACTGTGAACCAGGTTTCAGGCACAGCACAGACATCAATGTGCTACATACTGAGAAGGGCATAGAGTGTGTGCAGCTTGAGGTAGAGACCTTGGGCATTGAGCAGCATCAGCCGTAGTGTCTTTCCTTTACTGTGTTCTAGGGTGGTAGGTGTAGAATCCTGTTTCCAGTTGTGATTGTATGGTCCATGCTGTCTGACATCTAGCTAAGGGAGGTCATTCTGGTTTTGCAGTTATCTTTCATCAGCAGTAGAAATGACCACAACAGCCCCTGTGGGGTGTACCTCATGCACACACATCCAGCACCTGTAAAGTCCACAACAGTACCTCACCAGGAGTATGACAGAGCTGGAACACATGTAATGTGTAGTCTGATTAAACAGAGTGCAGCTCCACACACTGCCATGCTGTCCACCCAGATGCAAGCTGTGCCTGATGTAGAAAGCCATGTCCAAGCTGGAATCAATGCACATGCTGCACCTTGTACAATCTGAATGGCAGGTAGCTATGCACATGAGGGAACTGAACCCCAGCACTGACATATATAGGACAGGCTGTACTGCATTATCCAAAACACAGAAGCCACCCCCACACATGAGTAAACTACCAGTACAGGTTGTCCATAAAGACACTGGTTGAGTCCCTCAACAGGAATCCTAATGAGTGGATGGGAGATGGGAGGTTTACCCTGGGTATCAATGTTATGTCACAGGTAGACAGAGGCACAGTATACTAAACAAGACATATGACATGTCAAACTACGCTTACAATGTGTTGATGGACAAACACATTCTCCGACTAACATTAGGTCAAGATACCTCTTGAACACAGCCAGCAAGGTGCTCTGCCTCAAATGGACCAGGATTGTATTCCACAGCATAGGGAGTCTCCGGTGATAACTCCATCCCTACAACATGTCCAACATACATCCCTGCTAAGGTGTCAGTCACCTGCACTAGTGGTTCAGGTGGATCTTCTGAGTCTGAGGTGGAGCATGTCCATTAATCTCTGTTTGGACATGGCCTCGCATGTCAGGCACATGTCACCTCTAAGCAGGCGGTATGTGAGTGAATAGAGTGTGAGTGTCTTCAATCTGGCAGCATATGACAGCTGTTGTGGTTCCTTGATCCTTTAGGTGGGGGACAGTCAGGGTGTCTCCAATTGCTGCAGATGTTGGGTGAGATACAGCCAGAATAGGGCATTTGACTTGATCACCGGTCTGATAACTGAAGAGTACAGGGGAACAATGACCCACTAGATCTGGATGTGAATCCCATCCTTATCAGGTGGGCAATGTAGAAGGTCTTCCTAGCCACTTTAGCAATGTGAGTCTGAGAAGAATGGCGACTGTCAACCTGGGTCCCCAGGTCCGTGATAACCTCCTCTGTGCTTAGAGGATTGCCACCAATATGGTAGCTTGGGGTCACCTTGCTTTTCCTGAAGGGTATGTCTACACATGTTGTGCACTCTGACTTCAGGCCATGGCCCTGGCACCAGCTATCAGTTACTGTGAGTCCCTTCTGAAGGATATCTGTGTGTGATGCACTGTCCACTATGGTGCCCAGTGTGCACTCATCTGCTAACATTGTCATCCAAAGTCCTCCCATGTTGGCCTGTTCTCCTGGGAAGTACATGACAAACAATGGTGGCCAAGGACTGAGCCCTGTGTGACACCACCTGTGACCAGCCTGGAGTCTAACATAGTGCCAGCAACTCTAACCCTGTGGGTCCCGTCCTTAAGCCAGTTTGCAACCCATCTTGTGACATATGGGTTTACATTTCAGTTGTGAGGGCTTTCCACAATACCTGAGTGGGGTATTGTGTTGAAAGTGTTAGCAAGGCCAAGGTAGGTTGTATGGACTGCCTTTCCCCAACAATGGCCTAAGTGACCAATTTGAAGATGTCAACCCAGTACAAAAGGCATGATCTGCCCTGACCAAGCCAAAATGGGATGGGTACAATGTCTGCATGTCCCCTATATCTTTGTTTATGAGCTCAATTATGATCCTCTCCATAGATTTGCAGACTACACTTGTTAAGCTTATGGGGCAGCAATTAACAGGGTCTGTAGAGGCACTGCCTTTGTGCAGATGTGCACAACTGGACCTTAACCAGCCTGTTGTGCACACTATGGAAATGTAAATCAGTGATAGGACTGAAGCCCAGGATACTGACCACCACAGTGAAAGTACTGAAACACTACACTAGACAGTGCTACAGTGTTAGGTCAGTATGGAGGGATGTTGACAATTGTGTGCAAAGTATCCCATGCAAAACCTGCAGGCACAGTATACTCCCAGTTTTGTTCACACAAAAAGCATTCGGACAGTAACTACACAACATGGCACAGAACACACAACCATAAACTGGAGGTATTTGTTGAAGGTCACACTCATCCACAAATGTGATGGGCTGCAGAGTTCAACATATGTAAAGCCCACACTGGGCATGCTCACACACTTAGATAAATGAGACATCTTTCACACAACATGCCACAGGAAGGCTGAACTGGGCATGCTCACACACTTGTCCAAATGTTACCCCTAGCAAATGTGAAAACACACCAGAGGATGGTCGTCCCCTTTCTAGACACTGATCATGTAAGCACCCTATAAGTATATTGGAGAAAAGGATTCTCTCAGTAATCCGAATAGCGCCCCGTGCTAATGCGTCCGTCTCTAGTGTCATAACATAGTTAGGTAGGGGTTTGAATCCAGCAGGTGGCAAGTGTGTGTGAAGGGGGGTAAGTGTGTGTGTAAGTGTGTATGAAAGAAACATCCCTTTTGGCAACTGGGAAAACACACCACAGGATGATCATTCCACTTTCTAGACTCTGATGATGTCAGCACCCTATAAGTATATTGGAGAAAAGGATTCTCTCAGTAATCCGAATAGCGCGCCGTGCTAATGCGTCCATCTCTAGTGTCATAACATAGTTAGGTAGGGGTTTGAATCCAGCAGGTGGCAAGTGTGTGTGAAGGGGGTAAGTGTGTATGAAAGAAACATCCCTTTTGGCAACTGGGAAAACACACCACAGGATGATCATTCCACTTTCTAAACTCTGATGATGTCAGCACCCTATAAGTATATCAGGGGAAAGGACTTTCCCCAGTAATGCGAATAGCGCTGTGCTAATCGTCCGTCTCTAGTGTCTTAACATAGTTAGGTAGGGGTTTGAATCCGGCAGATGACAAGTGTGTGTGAAGGGGGTAAGTGTGTGGGTATGAAAGAAACATCCCTTTTGGCAACTGGGAAAACACACCACAGGATGATCATTCCACTTTCTAAACTCTGATGATGTCAGCACCCTATAAGTATATCAGGGAAAGGACTTTCCCCAGTAATGCGAATAAGCGCTGTGCTAATCGTCCGTCTCTAGTGTCTTAACATAGTTAGGTAGGGGTTTGAATCCGGCAGATGACAAGTGTGTGTGAAGGGGGTAAGTGTGTGGGTATGAAAGAAACATCCCTTTTGGCAACTGGGAAAACACACCACAGGATGATCATTCCACTTTCTAAACTCTGATGATGTCAGCACCCTATAAGTATATCAGGGAAAGGACTTTCCCCAGTAATGCGAATAAGCGCTGTGCTAATCGTCCGTCTCTAGTGTCTTAACATAGTTAGGTAGGGGTTTGAATCCGGCAGATGACAAGTGTGTGTGAAGGGGTAAGTGTGTGGGTATGAAAGAAACATCCCTTTTGGCAACTGGGAAAACACACCACAGGATGATCATTCCACTTTCTAAACTCTGATGATGTCAGCACCCTATAAGTATATCAGGGAAAGGACTTTCCCAGTAATGCGAATAATGCGCTGTGCTAATCGTCCGTCTCTAGTGTCTTAACATAGTTAGGTAGGGGTTTGAATCCGGCAGATGACAAGTGTGTGTGAAGGGGTAAGTGTGTGGGTATGAAAGAAACATCCCTTTTGGCAACTGGGAAAACACACCACAGGATGATCATTCCACTTTCTAAACTCTGATGATGTCAGCACCCTATAAGTATATCAGGGGAAAGGACATTCCCCAGTAATGCGAATAGTGCGCTGCGCTAATCGTCGGTCTCTAGTGTCTTAACATAGTTAGGTAGGGGTTTGAATCCGGCACATGACAAGTGTGTGTGTAGGGGGTAAGTGTGTATGATTGATATATCCCTTTTGGCAACTGGGAAAACACACTACAGGATGCACATACCCATTTCTAAGCGATATCACAATTATGTATGGCTTTTGATTACAGACATGCCATGTGTGTTGTGCACACACAGAATGCCCATGTATGTGGGTTGTCCCTCACAATAATGCATGACATTGATTACACGGTTATGGCAATGAACACATGATGTATGTGTGTGCCAAATACACATATGTACCTGTGACTTTCAATAGTTACCATGTGTGATGCCTGCCACATGTGAATACATGGTATTTGCACAGGGTAACATTATGACCGTGGTCTTCTGTGCAGATGCTGCATGTGGGATGTGTATATACAGTGTGAGATGTAGATGCTATCAGCCTAGTAGTGATGGATGCACACCTGGTCTGGGGCATAAGGTCTACATGTTGTTAATGTACAGGAGCTGCATGTTTTCACCTGTTGTGGGAGTGGTAAGACAGTATTCCATAGCAATGCAGTGACTGCATGCTAAGAACCATTCAGCTAGGGTGTTGTAGATACACTTATTCATTAGCATTCAGTAATTTGTCGGAATCCCTGGTGAGGGTCTGATGCCAACCAAGGTCAGGGGTCTACCAGCCTGTGTCACTTGCTCAGTGATCCCTTCCATGTTCCCTATCACGTATCCCAGTGGCGACATCCCACATCAGCTGTGGTGGCATGGACAATGACTGAGTCATATGTGTCCATGCATCTGACTGACTTGTATGTTGTTGTTACAGTTTGGCCATGTGTTTCCATCTCATACATGTGATGTACATCAATGGGTAGGGGATAGGGTTGACTGTGTACATGTGGCAGCTGTGACATTACTACATGACACACATATTCCACAACTGTACCATAGAGGTGACTGACAACTGACCTTTGCACATGCTACGGAGTATTGAGATTACATTGGTGATTGACAGCACATAGGGCCAATGGTGAAAAAGAGACATAGGTCCATAGGTTCGTACAGGGATATCTGCCCAGGGCATGTATCCACCTAGCCAGAATGTGCGTGCCTTTCAACATGCATTGTGAATCTGTCTTGCTATGCCCTTTTCCAAGGTTAGTATACTGTGCCTCTTTCTCACAGTGACACATAAGTGATACCCAGGGTAACCCTACAATGTCACATCCAGTCATTAATATCGCTCTTGAGGATAGTCACTGAGTCAGTCCGCCTAACCTCTATTGGGATAATAATCAGGAATGAAGGGTGCCTCTGAGTTGTGAATGTGCCCCTCCACCATGTCCTATGTATATCACTCCTGAAGTTCATGTATTTCCAGCGTGTATCCTGGTGGGATCTGGATATTCTGAGATGCAGCATGGCCATTACGTGAGGGTATGACCTGGCCTTCTATGTAAGGCACAGATTGCCTATGAAGAGGCAGTATGTCACTGAGTAGAGCTGCTGCTACTTTAACCAGTCAGTATGTGGCATCTGTTTGAGCACTTTGATCCCCTTGTCGAGGTACATATGTGGTAGCCCCAGTTGCTGCAGGTGTCTGGTAAGGTGCATGCCGACAGGTTCATCATAGTCAATTATGGGCATGATGAGGGATGAGTAAAGGGGCACAATGTCCTCCCTGGCCTACATGTGGATCCCATGATGATGTGGCCCATATCACATGCTTACCTAACCACTTTGTCCATGTTGTTGTCAAATGGTAGGATGCTATCAACCTCGTACCCCAAGGTCCATAATTCCTAGGTCTGCACTTACTGGATTAACACATATGTGGTACATTGTGGTCATTTACTGTTTGACAAAGGGGATGACTATACTCTTTCTGTCATTCATGTTGAGGCCATGGCTGTGGCACAAGTCGTGTGTTTGCAAGAGTCCCTTTTGGAGGATGCGTGTGTTAGCTGTTGAGTTGATTATGGTGTTTGGTCTGCAGTCACCTGTGACGTGCTGAGCCACAGTACTTCCATGTTGGCCTGTACCTATGACAAATATATAATGAACATGACAGCCCCTAGGGCTTTGCCTTGTGGGACACCACTTGTACCAGGTTGGAGGCTGACATGGCTCCAGCAATTCTACCATGTGTGTTCTGCCCTTGAGCCACTGTGCAATACCCATAGTGACATAGGGGTTAATATGTACACTGGTGAGCTTCCTAGAATGCACAAGTGGGGTATTGTATCCAAGGCTTATGCAAGGTCCAGGTAGGCTGTGTGGACCTCCTACCCCTTGACAGTGGCCTTGGTGACTGTTTCAAACAAAGCAAACAGGTTTGATAGGCAGGATTTGCCATTGACAAAGCCAAACTGTGTATGGTGACATGTCTGTAGGTCCACAATATCTAGATATGTGAGGTTCTTGATGATTCTTGCCATAGCTTTGCAGACAAAGCTAGTCAGACATATGGGGCGAGTAGTGTCCAGGATCCGTGGCGGCACCACCTGCATGTTGAGGGACCACTGTTGCTGTATGCCACTCTCTGGTCACATATCATGTATTAAGGCTGGGATTGAACAGTGGTGTTATGTCTGGGTGTAGCTCTTCTTGTGGTTCATGTAGGACACAGCCTGGGACACTGTCTGGTCCCATTGATGCAGTGTTTACTGCTTTGGGAAGGGCATCTCTTACCTGAGCATCTGTGATGTCAGGGGAAGCTTACTGTGATGCGAGACATATGTTCCCTTTTGGTGTGGTGGGAGAGAAGGCAGCATTGAACCTGTCCACTAGGATGATGGCAATGTCTGTGTGTTTTATATTTTGTGTGACATATTGTATTACCTCTGAGCATATCTGGGTAGTACCACCCAGGTTACTAACATAACTACAGGCAGCCTTGTGATTATCCTCAGTGGCTTGTGGAATCCTCTCTCAAAGATGGCCTTAGACAATCATATGGGTGCCTGTAGTTGTCTTCCAATACTCATCAGTGGTGCCTTCACATTTTGGGAGGTTGTTGTATCATGTAGTGGCGCCATCCTTCTATTGTATAGTGTGTTTATGGCTGGTGTCCGGCGCCCAGGACATCTGCCTTTGGAGAATTGGGTCATGCTTTCATATGTGGCTTCATGATCCATGCATTCCTGAATGTGTCCACAGAATGCCTCTATACAGGTATCTGCAGTCTGGTCCATATTTTCAACAGGCCTTGGGCCTTTGAAGGTTTCCACATCATTTATGAGGGGTGTGCACTTGCTTGACATGAGCTGTTGACAGGCGTCCCGCTCTCCAGACAGAGCAAGGGAGGGTCACAGTCAGCTACCTGTTGGGACGTACCTCCCTGGACCACATGGAAAGAGACACAGAGGAGCTCTTACAGCACCCTCTCAAACTCAGGTCTCCCACACAGCCTTCATGCTGACACAGGAGAGTTTAGATTACTCTGCAAACACCATCATACTGGGTGATGCCAGCTACCCAAACATAGACTGTGTACATTACACAGGCCACAATACGCAAGCTCTAAGATTCCCATTGATCAGACATTCTTTGGCTATGGAACAGGTAACCAACCTTCCCACAAGAGGGGCAGATATACTAGAGCTGATCTTTACAAACATGAGTATAAACTAATCACCACTGGGAGTATATCCCTCATTGTTGCAATCAAACCATATACTAATCACACTGGTGTTCTGGATCCCCCACATATGCAAACCTCCAACACATCGATGTGTGTGTGTGGGAAATGTCCTATTAGCAACCGTGACAGTATCGTACAGGATGCAGATCCCCCTTTTGAAATAGTGATGATGTCAGGACTGTATAACTATATCACCTGTAGTAAAGTCCTCCAGTAATTTGCATAGCGCTCTGCTAATGTGTCTTTCTTCAGTGTCATAACGTAGTTAGGTGGGGGTTTGAATCCTGCAAAGGGAATGTATGAGTGTGGTTTATGTGTGTGCACTATGCTGGGAGGGTTAACTGCCTTTTGCCAACTGGGAGAACACACTACAGGGTGCACATCCCTCCTCCTACACACAGATGATGTCAGCACCCTCTAAGTACAGCATTAGTAAAGGTTTCTCCAACTACTGCAAATAGCACACTCTGCTAATGTGTCTGTTTCTACTGTCATTGCACAGTTAGGTGTGGGTTTGAATCTTGCAAATGGAAAGTATGTGTTTTACTGTTGGTGGGGTTAGTGTGTGTGCACAATGATGGGGTGGGATGTGGCTTTTTGCCACATGGGGCTATACACTGCAGGGTGGTCATTACCCTTAACAAGCAGTGATGTTGATAGCACCCTATACAAACAAAACTACAAAACAGAAGGTGTTGGTACTGATAACACATGTAAGGTAACACTTGTTCAAGTAATGTCCACAAAGCGGAGTAGGATAATAAAACAATTCTTTTATTCTATACAGACAACATGACAACAGACAACTAAGTGCCAGTACTCAGTATAGTGTTACATGCTACTTGAACATGCACATGTACCCGAATATACCTAGATAGTGTTCTGAAGCCTGAATGTGGCAAGTGTGTGGATGTGGGATGTGTCTGTGTGTGCATTTCCGTATGGGAAGCATGTTTGCTGTGGCAATCAGGGTACTACAGTACCTGATGCACATTACATCTTCAAATGATGAGGTTGCCTGCACCCTGTGAGTACAGGTAGAGAAGGGGATGCCAGTAGTAAACAACATAGTGCACTTCTGAAATGTGTACCTGTCATGTATCAACAGCTACTCATGTAGGGTGATAAATAATGGGAATGGCAGGTGGCGTGTGCATGTGTGTGGGTAGCAGGGTGTGTATAAATGCATGTGTGACAGAACAGATACATGTAGCTGAATCTACATAACAGCACAAGATGCACATTGCCATAGTCAATGTTAGCATGTGATGGTGTGCTGCAGGTACACTTTGTTAAGTAGTATGGGTGCAGATAACAATTGAGGACATTCATACAGTTACTGCAGCAGGACTGATGGGATATACACACATTTATACTGCAACACACAACAGTTACCAACATGTTACTACTTATACACATCTATGTAGTCACCCTGTGCATCAACAACGTGTTTACCTTTACCTGCACCGATGTTGTAGTATGCAGGAGGTGGCACAGTGTCATCATATGCACAGGGTGTGGGTTAGATATGCCCAAGCCGGCCACTGGTAACACCAATTGACATGTGTGTGTATGTGTGTTTGTGAGGGGCAGCAGTACAGGGTGGACCGTTGTTGGTGCAGTGTGTGTGTGTATGTGTTTGCCCTAGGTGTTAGGTTTCTGCATGTGTGTAAGCACGCACACAGTCCCACATAATGGCTGCCATGTACAGGGTTTTGTGGACAGCCACAGACTGCACCTGTCAGGTCATCCAAATCAGTGTCTGTGGGCACGGACACGGTACCTGTGCCTGGCAGGGGTGCTACGGGCCGTATCGTTACTAACCCAGACTGGGTACTGTCATCGGAAGCAGGGGTGTGTTGACTGGACACAGTTCCCTGTTGGGACTGTCCAGAGCCACGTGCACGTGGTCTCCTGGGGCGTCTGGATGACAGCACAGACCCAGCATTGCTGGGGCTGGTGCTGGCACTTGAAGCAGCGAGTGGGCCCGTTGTCGTCCGCGGCCACTGCCAGCTGGTGCTCTTGCTGGCATACGGCCGCGTCGGCGCCGCAAGCGCACACCATCGCCCTGGCCCATGGACATCTGGTTGTGGAGCAGCTGTTGTATGCCCTCACAACGTCTGTCAGCGACATCTGTGAAGTTACGGATAGCATTCGCAACATCATGCATGCCGTCTGTCATGGCTATGCGACATGCTCTCAGCTCCCTCAGACCCTGTCTGGTGTACCTTTCCATACGTGCCTGTGCCTGCATGACAGTTCTAAACATAGTGGAGGTTGACATACCTCCCTGGGCACGTCGGCCAGAGGCAATGCGGACCACGGATGCCCCGAGAACCCATGGGCGACTGTCTGCGTGGTACCATTGGAGGCCTCTGCACATGGCTGCGTTGTGAGGATGCATGTGCCACAGGTACCACATTACCCTGATCTATGCCCACTGCTGACTGTCCATCACCTAGGGACAATGGTGATAAAGGATGTACCGGCAGGATGACTGTGCGCATTGTCGGGGTTGAAAGCTGTGTACTGTCAATTGGCTGACCAATGGCGGACCCAGACACACCTTCCTGCACCATTACAGACATTTCATCATCATCAGTACCTGGGGCACAAGATTCAGGTTCCCTGCTGCAGGTCACCAGAGCAGCACCAGAACCTACGGGAGGAAAACATGGAACACAGATTACAGTCTCAATACATATTTGAAAGAGATGCACTTCAATACTAATGCACACATTCAGAAATGGACACATGCACTCATGGACACTAACACACATGCACACTTGGGCACAGGCACACTTGCACACATGCACACCCACAGTAAACACACACATCAATACCGTGTTACACTACTCAATTTACTACCTGTCAATTACAGTTATTGTGGACACAGTCACCAGCATGTCTACTACAGAGTTACACTACTCTTCCTAGTTTTATAAATTGTTTTACAGATACTGTTAAGAAGACTCACCAGCATGTATGGCCTGCCTCGTTGATACATGGGAGGGACCTGGAAGTGTGAAGAGAGTAATGTCAGTGGGCACATGTGTGCCATTTGTTTTGCACATGATACAGTACAGTAGTACACTAGTTCCCTTATACACATCAGCTGCACATCATGTCTGTATATATATCATGATGACAGATACATACCACATGCACACCTTATGCGTGCATGAAGTAACAGCGTACAGAACAGTCATATGTACATACCAGGAGTTAACTCTAATCTCACCCTTACCTCTCTTCAAGCGTCAACTCAAATTGTACTTCCAAAACCACTGGCTTTGTTCTTCTTGGAGTCAGGCTAACATCCCTCTCCCTACGCTCTCTTCACCTTTAACCCCTCATTGTGCATAGAAACTAGCTTCTACCCTGTTTCTTTCACCTTGATGTCCTTCTATGCTCTGACCTACTTCTCCCATCCCTCCCACCTCCTCTTGACTGTCTTCCTTGTTTTCCTCACTTCCCTTCTTGACTCCTGCCTCTTCCATATCATTGTATCTGTCATACTCCTTCTACTTCTCTACCCTTCTGAGCCCTAACTATTATGTATATGGCTTTTGCCTTATTGCATAACCATTATGCTTTAGGTAGGATTGCTTTGAAACCAACAGTACATTGTGTATGACTCTAAACTGTTTGACTTCCTTACATGTATGTTTATTTAATTAACAGGCTGGTGTACAATTCTATTATGTTGGCTGTCTGTATTGACAACTTGTCTGTCTGCCTTTATTACGTTATGTGTGGAGCTTTTCTCCACAGGCCTCTACTGAAAATGAACTCATATCCAGCTAGACTATCTGGGTCAACAAATGTAAAAGTAATAACAATAAATGAATATGGCATCTTACCTGCCGCTCGCTGTCTTGCTGCTGTGTGGATCCAACCTCCATCAGGATGCATGATGTTTGCTGTTGTTCTGGGGCTGGATCCACAACACTTAGCAGTAGCCCCTCCTGTCTGGTGAGGGGGGGATGTGTGGCCACCACCCACCTGTGGCAGCCTGTTGCCTGCGGATATCTGCAGCACGCTGGCGGACATTCCTTATCAAATCACTGCAGTGATGTCTCACCTGCTCATATGTCCTATCATGCATGCCAACATCATTTATCCTGCTAACGAGGCTTTGCCACAGTGCAGACCTCTCCTGCTGATTCTGGGTGGTGCGTGAGAACAGGATGGCATAGTCACGCACCAGGCTCTGGTGGATCACGTCATCCTCTGCAGCAGAGTACACAGGATTTCTTTTAGGTGCCATGTCTATCTGGAAAGGTACACATACAGGTTATCAGCATAGTATCTCAACAATACATGGTACACATTCTATACAGGGTGTGTTAACTTCTACTTATTACTGATTGGTTAAAACCTGATTACAGTGTAGCTATCATTCTATGTCATTTGTACTAAGTACTTGGCCTTCAGACCAGTTGTTTTACATTAGGGAGGTTGGTGGCAAGCACTGTGGTGGCAGGACACATATCTTTCATCCATTGAAGTTGGGAACTGCTGATTGTGGGCCCAGTGTACAAGTGTATTACTTCTGGTATGGGCAGTTGTCCTTTAGGCCAGTTATTTAACATTAACGAGGTTTGTGGTCTGCACTCATGTGTGACAATAGGCTGTACTCTGCCATTCATAGCTGGGGACATCTGGTATCAGGTTTATAGTGCCTGCATATCTGAGCTGTATCTTACTGACATTGCTACACCTTGTTTGTTGTAGCAAACACTACATCAGGCCTCCTGCATCTACCTTTGTTTATATGCTTGTTATCTGTTAGCTTGTTATTTCACTGGTATGCTACTTCCACATAGTACACATCTTTGCAACACATCTGTGACTCACTACTGTTATCTGCATTGCTTACTGTACGTACTTCCATGTTACACATGACAGCAAGTGACTGCTTGTCATTGTTGCATTTACTTCATTGTGACACATTGCACTTAGGTTACCTGGCATTTGCTCACTGGCGGCTTTTATATCAGTCAGCAGTTGTAGGTAATGTCAGTACACCCTCACTCCCCACTGGACCTTGTTTTCAATCATTACTGATTACAGAGTTCACAATAGTATTCTAGCATGTCCAGAGGTCAGTTGTCAGTTCCCTCCTCAGTCCAGCTGGTGAGTGTGGTACTCCAGAGACAATGTTAGAACAGATGCATGTACACAGACAACCCCCTCCTCCTAACGACAAATTCAAACTCATGTGAGTGATGCAACCATATACCAGACTGGAGGCTAGGCTCTGTCTACTCAATACCGCCATAACCAGTCACGTGGCAAAGGGGATCACTCACTACACTTCCAGTCTCACGTAGACCTAACACAACAGCGGACCTAACACATGATCACACATGATCATACTTGTAGGCTCAGACCACAGCTCTGCCTATGCAGCAGAGACCTCCTATGCAGACATCCAGGCAACCACTACCACATAAGCGAACATGTGCAACACATATCACACAAAGCCAATGTGCTGAACACTCACAGCCATTAACAGTTAACAACACACCTCATACACCTGTACTAGGTGCCTCTATGATCAGGCACACTCACATCACGTTCACCAGGCTTAACGAGGTGAGGGTCACGGTGTGCAGCCTGTCAGTCACTATGACCTGCCACATAACACAAACAGTCAGGTAACCCCAAGGCAGGTACAGGTATGACTCAGTCAATGTCCATGCTGCTGTGAATGGCCTGACACATTCCTCCCTGGACTACATGACATGAGACATTACAGAGCTCTCTGAGCACGTAGCCGGGACAGTTTGACCCTGACCTTGAGTAGCATCCTACCCTCACCTAGAACAATGCCACAATATCAAGGCACAATGATCCCTTCCAACAATTGACTGACATACTGGTGTCATTCACAGGTGTGCCAATCCCTGCCATCTTGGGGTGGTATGCTTTGCTAGGGACAGCTTGCACCTGTCACCACAGTCCTATTGACATTTGGCGGAGCCTCCTGCTACACCCATAGTGCCTGTATTAGGCAAGGCTCATAAGGCAAACCCACATCCATTTGTATCACAAAGGATGAGGAAGTAAGAGTGATGCTACTCAACACTGGACGTCTAGACCCAAGGATGCACGCACCCAAAACCCTACCTAGCATTCTGGAGATCGATATCTGTGCAGTAACATGAACCTGTTTCAGGTTTCACAGGAGCACACCAGTACTACCACGTTATAGCTGTTACCATTCTTGTCGGCCACAACACTTGAACAAGGGAGGTATAGTGTCACCATTCAATGCAGATTGCCGTGCCACCACATTGGTGGCACAGTACAACATAGGTGTTAGGCCATTGAGTACAGTAGGCGTGGTTGGGGACCTGGGGAAGAAACATGGTAGCAGTCTGTCATTTGTCTACCACATGGCCAGCGTGGATTGACAGACATGTTATATAGCCCAGCTAATCATGACTGATTCACATGTATGGCAGGGGAGGTCATTGTGCCTCTGTACTCATCCATCATCAGGCCTATAATTGCATACAATGCACCTTTTGGGATGTACCTAACCAGACACCTACAGCAACTGGTACAGGACAACAGTACATCATCAAGGGGATGCAATGGCTCACACAGATGTCATATGCTGCCCAGGTAAAGTGAATCCAGCTGGACTCAGTGGCATACTGCCTGTTCAGGGGCAATCTGTGCATGCCATATACAGCCATGTCCTACCTAGCAGTAATGAGCGTGATGTAGCTCAGGCAATCAGAGTCCCATACAGCGACATGGGCAGGAGAGCTGGAGCTCAGCACTGACATACATGGACATGCTGGAGGCGCATATTCCTAACCAACAGGCTCCCTTCACTCTGTAATGAGCTCACACTACTGGTTAGGCAGAGTCCCTCATTGACTCTCTTCCATAGGAATCTGGATGAGTGGATGGAGATCATAGTTGTACCCCAGGTATCACTTCTATGTCGCTGTTAGACAGAGGCATAGTATACTAAAAGTCGGACAAGGGCATAGCAGCATAACTTGTGATTGGGTGGCAAAAGACAAACACATTCTACTAGGCTTACCAATGCCCTAGGGCAAATAGCCTAGTATGAACCTATGAACTGTTCATTCTCAACTGTTCGAGCTCATTACAGAGTAAAGGGAGCCTCTCAGTTAGGAATTTCCCCTCCAGCATGTCCATGTATGTTCTATTCAGTCGCTTACCGCTTGCTCAGAGGTGACCTTTGCCCAACATACAAGGCCATGTCAGACCCAGATTTGATGAATATGCTTCACCTAAATTAATCTAGATCCATCAGAGCCACAAGGCCAGGAGACTTAAACCTCGACACGGCTATTAATAGGACATGCTGGAGGGATAGATTCATCACCCAAAGACTCCCTATGCTGTGGAACAAAATCACGGTATATGTGAGGCAGAGCACCTCGCTGGCCTTGTTCAAGAGAAATCTTGACCAATGGATGGGTGATCGCAGATATACCCCAGGGATTACCTCAGTGTCACTGCTCGACAGAGGCACAGCAAAATAATGGGTATGGTTCCCCATACTAAAGGGGTGGCGTAAGCCACAAAGTGATGGGCTAGGCTTGTAAATGCCCTCGGGCAGATAGCCTAGTATGAACCTATGAACATGTGTGTACTGCTATAGTACTTCTGCCATATGTTGCATGTGTGTGTGTTGTGGGGATGCACAGGTAATGGCCAGATCGTCTGCACAGGTGACACGTGTGACACATTCTGGGTGTTCATCCATACATACTGGATGTGTGCTGCCATCCAACCCTGTGATGTGGACACACATTACTCAGCCTGGATATACATATCTGAACAACACCACAAGCACAATACACTACCTTGCTATGTATGCATGTTATTACACAGTTATTCAGTAGTTATGACAGTGATGCTATCCATGCAGCCCACTGGGCCAGTGGAAGCCACAACACACACCGCCAGCACATTTGCATATGCTTACCACAGACATCCCACATACTGCATGTACTGTGCACACAGTTATCTAACCCAGAACAACTGCACACCACTTATTAATCCTGTCCAGTGGACTACAGATACAGGCATATTGTATAACAATAGTAGGAGGCTACTGCAGCACAGGGCAGATTCACATGACAGGAAGGCATCTGTTGTCTGCAGTGTTAAGATGCTTCACATTCACCAAATGCACAGATATTGCCAACAATGTTGCAGACAGTTTAGGTGCAGGTACCCCCATTGTCCTACACACGTGTTATTAGTTATCCCAGATGACTGTAACCTCCCTATCCTCTCACATGTCGAGGTGAGAGCCACCCTCATCATTGCAGAACACATATCATCACTGTTACGAAATGGTATCCCTGGATGTGTGCTACATTCACCCCTGGAGGACATAGCACCACATGACAGACTGATATTAATCCCTGGCCATACTACAGGATATGTACCTGAACAGTGCCATACATACACAGTGGTCCCACACCAATGAGGAGGAACCTCTACTGACCCTGGGAACTACTGCATCATATGCACAACTGGCCTTGTGTTCTAAGCTATGGAAGTGTTAGTTATGGCCCACATGTACAACAATATTACATATGTTTATATTTCATGACTATCTACACACAACCTATCTCATGGACATACCTATAGATAGTGAACTATGATACATTTGGAGGTGTCACAGTATACACAGGATTAACCTGCTACTTTGCATTACCTTTTTTTATGTGGCAGCTTTTGGTGTGTCAGTCGTGCTGCTTGAATTTTGCTGCTGTTGCTGCTGCTGCTGCTGTTTTTCTGCTGGCTGTTTGTATATTTTGTTTTGTCTTCTCTCTCTGTCTCTCTCTCTCTCTCTCTCTTTCTCATTTGGTTTGTGCAATGACTGTATTGCATGAGTGGAGTGTGGGTACTGAATACTTTTGTAGGTATCTGCATAGGTCCATGTGATGGCCTCTGCACCAATTGTAAGGCAGCATTTGCTAATTGCAAGCAGCTGGGTGTGTACTAATTGCATGTCTCACTGTGATTTCAGGACACTGCTATAAAAGGGTATGTGAGATAGGCGTTGCCCTTTCAGATTGTAGGGCGTGGACCATGCTGGTATGCTGTTGACAGTGTTCTGTGAGTGTGAAGGTTAGTACATCTCCCATGCTTCATGCTGTGTTGTAGATTCAGGTTGCTGCATTTATCTTGCCTGTTCCCTGTAGTGAGTGTGTATGCATACTGACACCTACAACTATATGTCATATGTATTGCTATATAAATATATATATATATATATATCTGTGTACATATACATACTTTCATATATGTACATTAGCTGACATTATTGGGTACAAGCTAACAATTAGCAGGGCTGTTTCCGTTAACACTACTCTAGTATGGGAATCCAGTAATTGGGACTATAAAAGTCTGCCTGACATGCTTTGGGTAGTAGACATACTATATTGCCTTTATCTTCATTCCTACTATTACATGTTCCACTTATTTAGCACTATATTCCTGTATGAGAGTCATGGCTTAGTGGTAGGTCATACAGACTAGTGTTACAATGGTCTTGTGGTAGGGCCTACTAGTATGCTCATATTCTGCTTTTGAGTTGAGTATAGGGCCTATCAATCACAGTGCTGGAGGCACCTTTAAGCAGTTAAAGGGCTTAGTAGGTCTCACAGGAGCCAGGCTGTGTTGCAGATTCTGGTTGCTGCATATATCTTCACTGTTTCCTGTAGTGAGTGTGTATGGCTACTGAGACCTACGATTATATTTCATATGTATTAATATATATTTATATATATGTATGTGTAGATATACATACCTTCACATATGTACATTACCTTACATTATTATGTACAAGCTAACAGGTAGCAGGGCTGTTTCTGCTCACACTGAACTAGTATGGGAATGCAGTCATTTGGCCATTAAAACTCTACCAAACATGCTTTGGATAGTACATCTCCTATATTACCTTTATACTGATTCCTACTATTACATGTTATATTTATTTTAGCAGTGTGTTCTTCCAAAGCAGGCATGGCTTAGTGGTAGGTCAAACAGACTAATGTTACCTAGGTCCTGGTTTCGAGACTGACAGTGGGAATTTTTACTTTGCAAACTTTCGAACTGAGTACAGGACCTGTCAATCAAAGTGCTGAGGCCACCTGTAAGCAGTTAGAAGGGTAAGTAGGTCACACAGGGGTCAGGCTGTGTTGCAGATTCAGGTTGCAGCAATTATGTTAACTTTTTCCTGTAGTGAGTGTGTATGGCTACTGAGACCTACGATTATATTTCATATGTATTAATATATATTTATATATATGTATGTGTAGATATACATACCTTCACATATGTACATTACGTTACATTATTATGTACAAGCTAACAGGTAGCAGGGCTGTTTCTGTTCACACTGAACTAGTATGGGAATCCAGTAATTTGGCCATTACAACTCTACCTGACATGCTTTGGATAGTACATCTCCTATATTGCCTTTATACTGATTCCTACTATTACATGTTATATTTATTTTAGCACTGTGTTCTTGTAAAGCAGGCATGGCTTAGTGGTAGGTCATACAGACTAATGTTACCAAGGTCCTGGGTTCGAGACTGACAGTGGGAATTTATTTTCTTAGCAAACTTTCGAACTGAGTACAGGATCTGTCAATCAAAGTGCCATAAAGGCACTTTTAAGCACTAAACCAGGTCTGCGCTCGTTTGCGGAGCTCACGCTTGCGCATTGGCGGTGAGCGCCTCTAACACAAGCGCACATCCGCGCTATTTTATTTGAAAGAAAAGAAAAGGGGTGACAGGAAAGTGGTGAAAAGGGGTCACAAAGAGGGTAAGACAGTAGGGAAAGAAGCGTGGGATTTGCAGGAAGGGTGTAGGTAAGGCCCATAGATGCCCATGTCTTTTGCAGCAACAGCTGTATATTTCTATGTATTTTGGTGAGACATTTGAAACCTTCCACCTCTGAGAGAGGTGTCAGGACAACATTAATATTTGTTGTACAGCCAATTGTAATTAACAGTTTAGATGTCCAGCGGACATGTCTGCGACATGGACAGCTATGTATGGGGCGTAATTTTTTGTGGGACAGAGTGCCCTTTTTTTTTTTTACAGGTGAGAGTGGTATGACAGGTGAAGGAAGTCGGTAAAGCTGGGGAGGTAGGTTGGGTAGGTTAACAGACAAGACACACGAGACCCATACAGGGCCGGTGTATGACACACCTGGGGGGGTTACACAATTGGCGGGGACGGAGGTTGGGATATCCGAGATGCACGAGCCCACAGATGGCAACAGTGGAACTGATATCCCCACCCATAGGCAGTTGCCACTGTTCCTTCACAGCCCAGGACGGGGCTGTGCTGGGGGCTGTGTAGGCGGGGCAGCGGCCGGGGCCGTTAGCTGTGCCACCACGAGCCTCGAGCTGGCGTAGGGGTCCAAGAACAGTGTCTTGGATCTCCCTACGCACCACAGACCGGACACCGCGGAGGGTGAGTGGGCGAACCCCTCCGGCCACACTTGCAGAGGGGGGACGGGCCCCATCCCCTGCAGCGCTTCCACCCGAAGGTGGCACATGGCCACGGGGTCCGGCCTGGGCACTAGTGCCAGGTGCAGTCGCCAGCTGAGGTGGGAGAGGTGGGTCCGCTGGGACCTGCCTTCCCAAGCGTTCTAGGTTTGTGAGTAGTTATGTTAGTTTGGGTTAGTGGCATTTTATTCCATTCAGATTAGTTGTAACAGCATGCATTGGTATTCCCATCAAACAAACACCCAGATATGAACACCATTGAACAAGGGGCATATCAATATCACATGCATTATTTGAACAGCAAAACACAGTCAAGCGACATGCAGGGTTGATTAATGGCAACAGGCCATCGTATTTGCAGGTATGGACAGGGCACATGCACGAACAGACATGCATATATGTTTGAACGGACAAATGTCCATGATTAATGAAATGTTCACATACCATTATTTAGTGGATGTTGTTATATGGAATTACAGGGTTGGGTGGGGATAGAAAGTGATGACACATTCATATGTTAAACATTGATTCACATTTATCATAGATACACAATTAAGTTGAGGCTGATGTTTCAAAATAATCTTTATTTGACTGTCATGCTACACCTGTTACACATACATCACTATCCTACTTATTTTGAATTTGATCAGATACATCATCCTGCTACACTTTGATGACAGGACAGGGGACAACTATGGCTGTTTAGTCTGTCAGATAATCATTCATTCTATCTGCAAATTGTTTACTGTTATCACCATATACAGATTTTGAGCTAGACATTCAGATTCAGACACACTGAAATCAGTTTGGGATGTTAATTTGTACTTCCCACATGCATTTAGTTCTGTAAAACACACTGAGGCTTATATATTCAGGGGTTATTACTACTTTATTTATTCATACATGAGCCTTTCTGTCACTCTCACACATTCTGCAACTTCACAGTTCAGGTTGGTACTTCTAGGCTTTGTTCACATATTAGACCTGTGGTGATTCAAACACTTTCCAACAGCCTCACTTCTGTCATGATTCAGCATTTGAACAGGGATATATCTCACATGTGACTACCTCAGATTGTGAAGCTGTACTCTTGAGACTACTGCAGGTTACAGTATATTTAATTAATGATGGGACATCTGTATTACAGCACTGTTTAATTCTATCAATTATATTTCCAGTTACACTTGCATACTGATGAACTTGTTGCAGCCATACCTGCAGACTTTCAATTCCTGCTTGCACATTATATTACTTTTAATCAATACACTGCACTGTTCTGATACATGGTACATAATAATATTTATTTACAAGTACTGGGTGGGGTTACTAACCTGCATGGTGGCGCAGCCGCACCAGCCTTCTGGCGTGCATCTCAACATTCGCAGGCGGACACCTGCAGCTGTAATACAAAGGGAATAATATTGGACTACACATCTCCATGGTATCAGCTGGTTGAAATCCTTACATACATGGGTAAAATGTGACTTACTCAGTAGTGGGGCGTTGGGCATTTGCGGGCCTCCTGGATCAGCAGTTCAATTGGTCCTGCTTGCGTCTCTTCAGGTCCGCATGGTGGTGACGGAC
This sequence comes from Protopterus annectens, assembly GCF_019279795.1. Classification (NCBI taxonomy): domain Eukaryota; kingdom Metazoa; phylum Chordata; order Ceratodontiformes; family Protopteridae; genus Protopterus; species Protopterus annectens. The sequence goes on along the minus strand of NC_056727.1, from coordinate 1,100,764,609 downwards.
CTGCTCACCAGTGCGTGGAATGCCAGTAGCACTGGTCAGATCATGAGCCAACTGGTCCCACGCCTCTGCCCTATATACTCCCCATGAGACCTGGCCCTGCATGAGTTGGGCCTCGTGATTATGGACAAGGAGCCAGACCATGTATCTGGACTCCTCAACGCCCCAACGCTGTGCTCGAAAGCAACGTCCCTCACCTACTCCACTCATGCTGACTGCAAGTCTGTTTCTACAATCAGTTATGCTGTGTATTCCGCCTATGGGGCTTATATATGCCGCTTTTCCCGCACATTTCTCTGATTGGCCGTTTTGGAATTGTATCTACTTCACTGAAAATGCTTTCTCATGCTCCATTCTGGGTTTTATCCCATATATATGCTATTTCTGCATTTCTAGGTATTGCTGTCATGGCCTGGTGGTTTAGTTCCTTGACTGTAGTGCATGGTATCCTGGGTTTGAATCTGGCAACTGATTTTTGCTTTTCCTGACAGAAATGAGTTGAGGACCTGTCAATCAAACATGCCAAAAGCACTTTTAAGCACTTTAAACCTGTTCTGCGCTCGTTTGCGCGGAGGTAATGCATGTGCACTGGCAGTTAGCCTGTGGGAGCGGCGCGCAAACGGTGTGCGCTGGGATAAATCTTAATTGGCTAGCGACACACATGTTCAGCTAATTGCACACAGTTTCAGCCTGTTTACCCGCTGCTTGGCAGCGGGCACGCAGTTTGCAGCTTTTAAACACTACTCAGCTACGGGCACTCTGTCTCACGGCAGCTTAGCTATCAGTACATTTCTGACTATTTTTATTCTTATGTTACTTCAAAATGCTCTATTTCATTCCATTTTACAAAAGGGAATACATTTACATTTGTACAATACTGTCAGGGGCTTTTTAGTGCTTATTTACAAAAAAAAAGGTTGTTGTAGGGGCTCGAACCCTGCCTGCCTACTCTTAGGGCGGCTACTCTACCGCTAAGCTATTATTTCTTGGCTTACTTTGCATATTTAGTTCTTATATCCTTTTCCACTGACTGCTAACTGTGATTGCGCTAGTAGCACACCCGCGCACACAGTAGCAAACATTCTGAGGTTTAACAAAAAAAAAAAGGTTTTAATTTACTTTTATGACATCTCTTCACTTTATACACTGATGGCCAGTCGGGGCATGTGTTGTATAGTGTGTTTATTCACATTTTCATGGCCTTTCTCGTGGCTGTTTACTTTCAGCCATTCTAGTCTTCCGGGGGCGTGTCCACTTGCAGAGCTTAGCCTACAGACCGCCCCTACTCTCTTACGGACCGTGTAAGAGTTACTAGTGTGATTCAGCATGCCTCATGCACCTCATGCATATGCATGACATGCTGACATCACACAGTTTAACTGCAGCCTCCGTGTAAGAGTTATAACTCTTACACGGAGGCTTCCTGAATCTGGCCCTTGGTCTTTCAGAAACTGATCAGCATGCTTACATTTTAGCATGCTGTGGGTTCAAATCCACATAATATATCTGATATTGTTCTCTTGATTTAATCTACCCATAATATTTTTTAGAGAACCATATTCCAATTATTGATATTATTGTATATTTTGTGCATGATTGTGAATAGCTGTGTATTCTGTCAAATTACTATGAACATATTCATAATCTGTAATGGTCTGTTATCAGCTTTTTAACAGTAAGGTCAATAAAGCTTGCTACAAAATGTTATATGTCTGACAAATGCTTTACTTAATATTGTATAATTTTTAAAAGGGCTATCAAGTTATGTTGTTCATTAATTATTACATTCAATTCAAGAACACCATCCTCATCTTTTTAGGGAGTGGGATGGGCAGACCTACAGTTAAAATGCAGACCAGGGAAGATGTTTATGTTTTTTTTAGTGATGTGCACTTTGCCAAGCAATATCATGATCCTCACACATACCTTACTGTGTCCTTTATTTACAGCAACTTGAATGGTTCTGTTCACAGAAGCTCTATGATACATGACACTGTCCCACTGTCTGAGGAATAAAAGGCTTCCATTACTGTTAATGGTTCTGAACACAGTGCTGACATAAATGAAGCTTTCAAACTCTTTACCTACACGATCAGCACGTTTATGCTTTGAAATCCTAAGCCAGGATCCTTATTAGTAGACCATCAACCATCCAAGTGCTGTCATAAAACTAAGTCTTGTCACTGCATTCACAACCTGTATTTTCAGTCAAGCCAGATTAGCTAGGCAGGTAGTTGTCAATGTTAGAGCTTGGATGTGCATTGTAACTGCAGGTTTGAATCACATGTTCTCCAATCTGTTTTCAAAGATGTTAAAACCTGTATGTAACATTAAACAATGTGTAAGGTATTTATCTAACATTCTTCAGAGCTAAACTGTCTAGAAACTGTTCTAAACAATGTATATCACTGTCATTTGAAGAATAAATCATTCATAGTTTCTCTTTTCTGTTTTCAGACAACAAAAATCAGACCAGGAACCACACATTGAGTAGATATACAGGTTTGAGGAGCAAGGGAAGGAGAGATATTTATCATGTAACATTAATCCACTGTTTCAGCACACAGTTTTTGAACTGTACTCTACAACCTTAATAACAGAGGGTTTGATGCATCTGTCACAAATAGTTTGAGGCAGATGTGTTGTGTATAAGTCTTAGTGCTTTGTCTGTTGCTTATAATTCCTGTTTTGGTATGCTTGCATGTGTGACTGTATTTCCAGTGACTGCTTTGTTGTGCATAGCCTGCCTATTTATAGATTTAATGGGTGTCTGCAGTGTCAGTTTTTGTAGAGTGTGTGACATGCCCTTCAGTTTAACATTAGTATTGCATTTGTCTACAACACCTTAGTGTTTTTGTTAAAACACACCCTGGGATTCAATAAACTCCATGCAGGAAAAGTGCTATTCCTGCACAGAGTGATTCATGTACGTGTAGCCACAGTAGTGCACCTTGCATATTCATGAAGGTGAGCTGCTGTTTAAGCTACACAGACACAAACCATGAACAAGTACAGCTGGCATGTTCAAGTAGTGCACGGACATTGAACACACCTCCTGCACTCAGAAAGTGCCATGTAGCACTTTCTATTCACAATCTGGCATAATATTAGATAGTTTATCTAATATTATGCCAGTATGTCAGTGTCTGCAGATACTAAAATGAAACAAATGATCATTTCAGTGTCTGCTGACACTGAAAGATATACGGCAGAAGTAAAGCAATGCAGGGAGTGTGTGACAGGCTCTGTGACACCCCCCCCCCTGCATTGTAAAAGTGCCGTATGACACCTCGCAAGCTGCTAAAGCAGGAAATGTGTACAAAGGCACAAATAATAGGGGCTAAATCCCTGAAAAGGGACACATCTTACATATTGCTGTCACAGACTTAGAATGTTGGTAGAAAACAAGTCATGCATTAGCTAAAAGTCAAATGTATGCCATTATTTCCTGACTGCAGTCCTCAATGACTTGTCAGAAAACCACAATACTCACTATATAACATAATATAACAATAATATAATACATATATTTTTTTACATCCTAAGGAATGTTTAAGCATAGCTAAGCAGGTATGCACGTTATGGCCCTCTGCTTACCATAGCTTAAAAATCACATAGGAGATAAATACAAATCTGCAGCTAAAATTCCAAAGCTGAGATAGTGTAGTGTTTACAGTCATGCCTTTGCATGCAGGTGTTCATGGTTTGAGTACCAAGACACTCACGTTATTTTTATATGAGAAATCAGTGTTAAAATTATTTTGTTAAATTTAACTTATGTAGCACCTGCTTTTTGTCAAACAGGGAAGTGTAGCTGTTGTAAAATGGAAGTGCGAGTGCATATAACATGTGAAATGACCCATGTATACACGTGTCCCATACAGTATAGTCACACCACTTGCTAATGTAATGATAGCACACAGAAGAATGTCATGTAAAGTAAATTATATATACAGACTAAATGAAGCCATCATCCTGATATTTTTTTTAAATGAAATGTAAGCAATGGTCAGCAATGCCAAGATACGCTTATCAGGTTTAAGCATCGCTTACATGTGATTGCTAAGCAGCAGGTAGCTCAGCAAAGCAGATTTGCCCACTGTTAAAAAGTGCTCAGTAAGCAGTGCTAAGTGAAGCTAAGAAGGTTTAACTGTCTCTTAGCAATGCTTAGCACTCCACAAAAACACGCAAACCCACTTACAATTGCTTAAAAGTGTCTTAATTACTCTGTCTCCATCAGCCCTTGTTCTGCCAAGCAACACAATTATCAGCACTGCCAAGTCTCAAATCCAGGATGCTGTGCACTATAATCACAGCAAAGTACCACTACACCATCTGAGCTGTGGGAATCTGCAATGATTTTACAAACATAAAGACTGGACAAACTGTTAAAAAATAAACATGAACCAAATTGGAAACACAGAACTGCTGGCTATGAATCATGGAAGCCCACAAAAAGAACTTATTCCACTAAGAAGTTTTATTATACATAAAAAACAATGAAGTTAGCACTTTCAACTTATTTCAATTAATAAGTCTTCTTCAGACAGCCACACTACATCACATCTTGATTTAAATACATTCAATAATTGGTCACATGCTTAAACACATTAAAGCAGAAGCAACAAATAATATGGAAAATATATAGAGATCATTAAAGTCATATTACTAACAATGTATTATATCAAAACAACTTATTGCATAGTAAAAAAGGAATAAATGTAGTAAATTAATGCACTGTTGAAACATGCAATTAATATACTGCTAAAGGCATTGAAATGCTAAAGTGGTGAATGACCTAAAAACCAGCAACCAGAAAAACCTAGTAAAATGATAGAAAACTCATTTGTTTAAATATACATCAAAAAGAGTAATATTTCCTTAAAATATATAAATTATTAATTATATAAATTATGAGTTGTTATACAACTTAATTACGTGCTATCCAAAAAAAATATATACATATTCTTTATAGAACTCATTGGATGTATTAAAAAAGGACATAAAATTTTATCTTTGAATGCTTCTGAGTTTCAATACACAGGAAAAAGAACACATATTGTTCAGGCCTGGTGGACAATATGCATTAAATCTTAATTGCCACAAAAGCTCTTGGAATTCTAACAATGTAGAGAAAGGCCATCTCTTATGTTGAAATTGATCTGATCAATAACTCAAAAGCTGAAATTATTCTCGGGAAAATCATGGACATGTTTTGCCAGGGTGTTCTCAACCTTAGATTTTTTTGATACTGTATATGTGTTCGTAAACTCTGTCCCTGAGTCTACGATCTATCCTACCAACGTAGAAATAAGGAGAGAGTCTACAAGAAGTCAAATAAACTATGCCCTTGAAGAAGCAGTTAAATCTCTTAGTAGCAACAAATGTCCTACCCCTTACGGAAAAGGACTTGCCCACCTCCATGTATCTACAGTAGGGGCAATTTTCACACTTATACATGCCCGTAATTCTAGAGTGGGGAGAATTCACTCTCTCTAAAAGATTTTTTAAATTTGGTCCTCTTCTATAAGTAATCGTAGGTGTTGGCTCTATAATGTTAACCAAATCAACGTTTAATAACATTAGCATCAATACTATAAGATATAATAAAAGTGAATCTAAAAGAATTGGCATTTTCCAACTGCTCAAAATTAGTGTTAGAAGAATCAGAACAAAAAATAGGTTTGAAATAACCATTAGATCTCTTCAGATAGACCTCTGATGTCAAATCATTTAATAATTGTAAAGGATAAACACGTTTAACAAACATGTTTTGTAGTAATTGACATTCAACTCTAAAATCAGCCTCATTGGACACTATCCATGCCACTCTCACCAGTTGTCCCTTTACTGTAGATCTCTTCTGCTGAAATGGGTTACAACTGGTGAAATGGAGGAATGAATTAGAATACATTGGTTTCCTATGTGCCCTCGCTTTAAATTAATTTGTGTTCCTATCTTTAAACAATTCAATATCAAAATAAGTTATACTCTCAGTTCCTGTATTATGAGTACAATTCAGGAATTGAGTAAACTCATTCAGATAAACAACAACACTCAGGATGTCATCTGTATTGCCATCAAATAAAATAAAAACATCATCAAGATATCTTGTATAATAATTGTTTTTTTATGAACATGTTATTGTTGTTAAAAACATACTGCTGCTCCCATTAGGCCATTACTAAATTTGCAAAACTTGCCCCACAGGGAGAGCCCATTGCAACCCCTGATTTTTGCAAATAGCTTCCGTTAAACAAAAATAAATTATTTAAAATGACATCCAATAGTTCTTCCATAAGTTCTCTTTCCCTTTTGGGGCAACCTTTACAACTAATACGATCAATCACCCATTCAATGCCCAAGTCAATAGGTATGACCGTGTAGAGGTCCATGACATCAATGGTTAAAAACAAAACATCTTCCTTATATTCCAAATCATTGATGTTCTTCAAAAATGACCACAAGTCTCTACAAATGTGGTCAAACATACCCACATATTTCTTTAATGTTACATCTACAAATTTTGCTAGTGGGTATGTAATAGAATTCCTCCCATTGACTATCAGACGCAGTGGTGGGTCATCCAGAACTTTGTGAACTTTTGGAATGCCAAAAATCACAGGGGTGAGGGGAGCTAGGTTGGTCAAATAATTATAAAGGTCTAAGGGAATTCTAGATTTGATGAACAGGTCATTCAAGAAAACCCTGATTTTTTTGCTGGGCCCTATTCATTTCATTCAAAGAGGAATTAACATAATGATCCGACTCAAAAAGCTTAGTCATATGTCTAATGTAATCATTATCAAAGAAAACAAGCCTTCCACCTTTGTCAAGCTTGACTACTCTAACATCCTGAAAGTTCAAGTAACTCAAGCTCTCCCTTTCCTGTTCAGTAAAATTACTTAGGGTTCCCAAAGATTTATTTCTACTATGCTCCATTTTTTCATGTAGATCAAGTTCACATATTTGCTCAAAAACCTGTAAACATGGGATTAAAGGTGGGTTAAAGGTACTGAGAACTTTACATTCATTAGTTACTCTAAATTCATCCTTAAACAAAAATTGTAAGTTCAATTTTCCTACAAATAGTTTTAAATCTATTATAGTCCTTGCAAGACTAGCCCTTGTATCAGGAACAAAAGTCAGACCCTTTGCCAATAAGTCAACCATAAATGTATCAACATCCATATTTGAATAATTAAAAACATGAAAATCCTGATTGCTATTTGAAACAATTTGAAGACTCCTGGTGGAAATACCATTATCAACACTGGAACTCCCAGGTAGAAAATCCCTAGCTGGGTCCCCAGTCAAGACATTGACATCTGATTCGAGCCTGAGTTCCTCCCCTGAGGAAATCGCACATTCTGAGCTAAGTCAGTGTGTTGACATCCCCTCCTGTGAAAATTTAAAGAATTACTGCTGGTACCAGGCTCTGAGTCTTCAAAAGTTGTATTGTAATTAATAAGGTTAGCCGCAAATTGTTTATTAGAATCAATAGAGTTGTAGTTCTTCTTGTTATTGTTCCTTAACTGACCTTTCCAGTTGGGGTTATTATTACCCTGATGTTGGCCCTCCAAAGTAGATGCTACCTCTGCATAACTACATGCATGAAGGGTTTCCTCAGTTGGTTCTGGTGTTTGACCAATCAAAGACGGATTATCTGAGTTATTACCATTAAAATGGGGGTGATTAGAGGGATTAAGCCACTCTTGCATTAAAGGTGGTTTAGGGCATGCTTTCCATTTATTGTAATCATTGTTGTCCCTAAAAAATTTTTGTTTTTAGTCACTTTCATTTTTGTAATGTGGCCATTGATGGTAGTGAAACTGCGCTCATAATCATACTTATAACAAATAAAATCTTTATCCTTGGTTATATTAGTGTCCAACAAAGTAATTTCCACATTCAACTCTTCAATAATCTTTGAATAATGTTTAATAAATAACGCAATTAACTCCAAGCCCTATTTATCAAATAAAATCAGTAATTCCTGATGGAAATGAGAATCACAGGCTAAACCTGTGGGAAACCGCCAAGACCTAAGTCCCTTTTATACCCAGTGTCTTAACAAACATTCTTTAAAGTAAACCACCTCAAGCTGAAGCTTTTTAAGCTTGAAGGATTTACTGTCCAGAAGTTTTAAACCTTCCATTATATTAAAACTAGGGGCATTGCTTTCCACAAATGAACTAGTAGCTGAAATAGAATTATCAATGCTTAGAGTGACAGGCTGATCAAGCCACTGTTTAAAACTAGCACAGTTAGTATTTTGGTCAGCTTGAGGTGGTTTACTTTAAAGAATGTTTGATAAGACGCCAGGTACCAAAGTGACTTAGGTCTTGGCAGTTTCCCACAGGTTTAGTCTGTGATTCTACTTTCCATCAGGAATTACTGATTTTATTTGATAAACAGAGCTTGGAGTTAATCGAGTTATTTATTAAAAATTATTTAAAGATTATCGAGGAGTTGAATGTGGAAATTACTTTGTTGGACACTAATATAACCAAGGATAAAGATTTTATTCATTATATGTATGATTATGAGCGCATTTTCACTAACATCAAAGGCCAGACCGGGGTTTGGGGACAGAGACAAAGGCAGGCACCGAGGTCTTGGAATTTTGTTCACTAACAAACCACCATACACCAACTACCCTAACATCCCTGGATGATCCTATAACTGACCAAGCCCCAAATCTGGGTTTACACAATCAAAACCCTACTAATATTGAGGGTAACTGCACTATTTCAAGGAGAAACAACTTTGCCATATACAATTATATGGACACGAACCTTCCTATAAATGCTTTTGATGTTTTCACCCGAGGGCTACATTTTGTCCCAACTAAACCCATGAATTTAACACAAGCCTTGATAGATTTAAAAATGTTTACCAGAGCTTTAAACTTAAATTTGATTTTTAAAGGACAAACACTTAACGCAGCAGGCCCAATGCGTACAAGTCTCTTTAACCCCCCACTGCACCCAATAATCCTCTTTTTTGAAAAGTTAGTGGAAAATGACTTCAGGAAAGTATATAATAATCAAGAAATTCTACTTCATCCAAATTTTTCTGAACAAGAAATGAATTTTATTGAACACTTGCATGAAGAAAAAATCAGGGTCATGAAACCTGATAAAGGAGGGGGAATTGTCCTTATGTTCTCAGAGGATTACGAAGCCCACATGCACACTATGTTGCAGAATGACGAACAATACGAGACGGTTTCACGAAACGAGATCAATATAGCCTTTGCTGAGATCAAGTACTATCTTAGTGACCTTCTATTACAACAGGCCATCAATGAAAAGGTCTACAACTACTTACATGTGGAAAAGCCCAGAATACCAGTCATCTTTGGGATACCTAAAACCCACAAAGGAATAAATCCACTACAATTCAGGCCGATTGTATCAGGAGCAGGTGGAGTGACTGAGCCCTGGGAAAATTTATTGATTACATGACCAAAGAATACACGTCTTTATTGTCCCATGTCTGCAAGGATTCTTGGCACTTCCTCCGGGACATTCCCACCTCTTGCTACTCCCCAGACACCTTAATGGTCACAGTGGACATCAAAGATCTGTTTTCTAGCATCCCTCATCAAAAGGTTTGGAATGGTTTGCCCAATTTCTAGGCCAGAAGACAACCCTTAGTAACAAAATGTCCAACTTGCTTACCGAAATGATGGAGATGGTTTTGTCCAACAACTTCATCTTTTTTAATGGTGAACTATACCGCAACGCAAGGTTGCCATGGGGGCATCTTGTGCATCCTTCTCATAAGCGTAGTATTGCACATGTGGGAGCATACATTCGTTTTAATACCCCCATGGAAAGATCACATTCTCTTCTACAGACGTTATTTGGATGACATCTGTATTTTATGGTCTGGCTCTGAAGAGAACCTATCTGAATTCCTTACACACATCAATTCAACAACGAATTTCCTACAATTCACACACACAGTGGATCAGCACGAACTTCATTATCTGGACATTACTCTTTACAAGGACTACAATCAGAAAACTTTCCATTCCAAACTACATCGCAAGGCAACATTTTCTAACTCCTTGCTACACTTCGAAAGTGCCCACCCACCATATCAAAAGAGGGGGATCATTAAGGGGCAGCTCATCAGAGCAAGTAGAATATGCAGTACGGAGAAAGATTTTGATTCTGAGGTGGAATTTTTGAAAAACCTTTTCTTGGAGAGAGGTTACCCTCTGGAACTATTTCTAACTCTAGCAGCAGAGGTAAAATCTGCACGACATTCCCTCTACAAACCAATACTAGGGGGGGGTTTTGTACCAGTGAACAACACTACACAAAACAAGAATACTGTTCATACTAACAGTTTTGCACACACATACTCATCAAATTCCTATGAATTGGAAGAAACAATCTTACATCACTGGCCGGTTTTAACCCTCTTTGAAGAACTAAAGGACTACATACCATCTAAACCCAGTTTTGTTCGTAAAAGAGGGGCTAATTTAAAGGAATTATTTGAAAGAAATCAAAGAAAAAAGATGAAGGTAAAACAACCAAGGCTGGGCACATTCAAATGTGGTGGCTGTGCCCAATGTCATGCCATATCCAAAGAGACAGCACCATACCTCCCGTCTAGGAACTACAAGATACACCCCACTGGATTTTACACCTGTGCCTCTAGAGGGGTTGTATACTTGGGGATGTGCACCAACTGTCAAAGTTTCTATGTGGGCAAAACTGAGAGGGAATTAAGAAAACGTATCTACGAGCATCTTTATGACATGACCAGGAAGAAGGAAACCAACGCCTTCTACAAACACTCACTCTCCTTCCCAGAACCCAAAATCCAGTTTCTAGTCCTGGAACAGGTTGAGCCAGATGCAAGAGGTGGTGACTGGGAATCCACCTTGGGCTACCGTGAACTATTATGGCAGTTGAGACTGAATGCAGGGAAGCCACCAGGTCTGAATGGGACAATCAGCATTAAACCGGTCCTCAAGCTTAGGAGGGCTAGGTTATAACTCTCACACTTGACCCCCTTCATATCATAGCATCTCCACACAGCACACTAAATTATTGAACATCCACGGTTATAGGACTCCGACTAATAAATCAAATTCTATATGAAATGTTATATGGATGGGCATTAAAAATGTCTCATGCATATTTTATTGCATGTTTTTATCAGTGTAAAGTAATAATGAAAAAATTTTTTTAACAATTCACTGACAATCTAAACACATTTTTAAGCATATTCTTCAACAATCTACAACCCCAATCAGACTTCAGACTTTTATGTTCTGAAACCTAGGAAACTGGCATTTTAAAATGTTTTTTATGGTTAGTCATTTTTATTTAAGTGCACATGTTATTGCAAACATTTCATTTTTTGAGTTGATATAATGACTAACTTTTTTAACACCCAACTTTAAAGCACCAGAGTACCTTAGTACTAGATTTCACTAATTAATTAATTGTATAATTGCCAGGCTATTTAATGGAGGTTACTGCACACTGCAATTTGTTTTCACTTGATAAAGCTCAGGATTGCCTGAGCGAAAGCGCTTGTGTGATTTTATCTGTGACTTTTGGAATACTTCAGAAATAAAAAATACAGCCTTTTGGACTTTAGCAGAGTTCCGGTTCCTTTCTTCAAGGTCGTGGATTATTCTTTGCTAGGCTTATATAGACCCTAGGGCCAATAGCCTAGTACCTACCTATGAACCTATATGTCACCTATGAATGCTACTCTGATAGATATGCTTGTCTTACAAATGTAAGCAATGTACATAGGGTATGTGCGTGCTACACAATAGGTGCAGATGTGTGTGTTGAACTATATGTGATATACTGAGTCCATATCTGACAACTGCTCTGAGTATTGCAAGCTGACCACATGTCTGACTCATATTTGTAGTCAATGCCTCAGACAGTTGAGTATTATCTGGAACATCACTGGACACCCATTAAAGACTGAAGTCATAACAACTAGCATACATTTTATTGTCAGAGGTAGCATTCTGCAGAGTATACCTGTGAATGTGGCACTGTCTATGCTGGAAAATAAGTGTGTTTTAGCTAGTTTCATAAAGTGACAATGTTTTCTGGCCTTTGCCCACCACTGATGAATGCCTTTGTGCAGATGTCTTCCTCTAACAGGAGCTAGGTGTCTTAGCATGACACCCATGTCAATGCAAGTGTACCTTGTCCTTTAGGATGCTGACATTTGTGCAGTCATTGACACCTGCCTCCTAGCTGTGGAGAGCACACCAAGTTTGCCAGGTCACTCATCCCATCAGACATGTAGACCACAAACAGAGGCCCTGCAACGCCACAGAAGGTGGAGTGTTGAACATTAGCATACACATACACACCTCCAGGCTGGAAAAATAGTATGTCACATGGGTGACATCCTGAGTGCAGTTAACAGTTGACAAAACACATACTCAATTCATAGCTAGTTACAGGCCTCCAGACATGACTATGGACACCCAACACACCTACTGTGACCTGCTGAAAGCTGTCAGGATTCAATTGTCTACCCTGCTTCTGGGTGACTTCAATTACCCAACTAAAGTGTGCCTGAGCTATGCCACCAGAACATGAATGCACATAGATTCATTGGCTTTGTCAATGGCAATGCATTGGATCAGCCAGTCAACACTCCTATGGCAGGTGGGAATCTCATGTACCTGGTCCTAACCAACATGAGTGGCCACTGTAGAACTCATACAGTGCCACTGAAATCACCACACCCAGTGACTACAATGTCTTGTGTACAGAGAGACACAAAGTCATAAAATACCTGGATCTGCAGGCAGAAATGAGTGCCATGTGGAAGAAAGATACCCAGACAGTTCCAATAGTAGTAGGAGCAACAGGTCTTATAAAAAAGAATTTATGATCGCATTTAGATATGTTACCAATTCATGTAACACCGTACGAATTGCAGGAGTCATTACTGGACACACTGCGGGTTCTGAGAAGAGCACTTTTATCTGACATCAAAGAGTGAAACAATACTAATTTTATAAACTTTAATTGTACTTGGACTTAGGAATGGGTTCCATTCCCATCATGGTATTAGAAACCCAAAAGACTTGGAGAAATTAAACATGCCATCTTCCTTGGTAATATCTGACCACATAGACATCACTGCTCAGGTCACCATCTCCCCCCTGCTCCCCTCCCCCTTTACAGTATCAAACAGAATGAACTGTTTACAAATTACTATAAATCATCCCCTCAGAGTAGATAGAGGTAGCTGCACAGCCAACTTATTTGTTGGAACAAGCAGTAGTATCCAGGCCCACACCACAATACTATGTGGGCACCCACATAGCTGCATGGACTCAGCAGTACCTGACAGGCCAACATCATCCCACTCAAGGTAGGGTAAACACCTGTAGTGGATGGCAGCAATATACAAATATCATAATAGGTGGAAATAATTGCTGGACAGGCCAAAAGGGAACAGGTGCCTCATCGGAAGCAATGTCACCTTGGTATGTACAAGCAAATAATGGCACAGGTGATGTACCCTAAGGCTGTCTTTGAGTCCAAATTGGACACCTCTGCCAAGGCAAATCACTAGGACTTCCACACATGTGTCTGCAATGCCAGAGGCAACACACAAATCCGCTCTGTAGTGGTGGTCAGTAACACCACATGCACATATGGCATAGATATAGGCAACTGGCTGCAGACAGGTGAAGTGTAAACACCACTCCCCTGTCCCCCCAGTCTTACACATGTGCATGTACAAGAACTGGACCCCTCCTGTCATCATCAGGAAGCAAGTCCGTAATGACCTCTCAAAGGCAACACACAGAGGTCTCCATAGTCATGATACTATCCCTGGCTGTATCGCACATGGACACAGGCATGGTCTGTCAGATCCATTATGCATTGTAGTCAACCACAGCCTGACCACTGCTGTTAACCGACCTGCACAGAGGACAGCAACTGTGCCATCCCTATACACAAAGGTGGAGCAGGCTTGTGAAACCTGATTGACCTCTCTGCAGTGGTCAACAAACACAGGGATGAGGGAAGGTTGTGAACAATGCGTACCTTCACCTAGCCCAATCCTCCCACACTAATCCCCAGGTGGACAGGATGCATAACCCTACACAGTTAGGCACCAAACTGTAGGTTACCAGATGGGTAGCTGACTGGCCCAATGATAGCAGCCACTCAGTCAAAGTACTAGAACCCACCTCTAATAGTACATTCATCCACAATGGTGTACTCCAAGAGTTATTCAATGGGCCTTCACTGCATGAGATATATGTATGTGAGGTACAGGACAATAGCCCTGTCGGGGCTGTGAAGGTGCAGCCGTGACTGGTCTAAGGTGGGGATGTCAGTCCCACTATATCCATATGGGGGCTCATGGGCCTCTGATTCCCAAACACCATCCCGTCCAAGGTGTTTACCCCCCACATGTGTCATACACTGCCCCTGTCCCTTGTCCTGTCTGTCTTGTCTGTCTCCCTACCCAACCTACCTCCCCAGACATACCTACAATCCTTCCCCAACACCCCAATCTCACCCTAACAAAGAAAAAAGGGCATCTGTCCCCCAAAATATTAATGCCCCATTCATAGATGTCCATTTTGCACATGTGTCCACTGGACGCATGTAATCTGGTCTAATTGGCTTGACAGCACATTTCTGTTGTCCACAGCCCTCTCTCTGTGATTTGAGTGTCCAAATTCACCTCCAAATTCACAGCTGCTGCTGGATAAGAAAAGGACAGCTATGGACCATCCTTATAACCATCCTGCACATCCCTAGTTACTGTTCATATTGCTTTCTCCATCCACATGCCCCTTTCTCACCACTTTCCTATAACCCCTTTTTCTTTTAATGGAATTAGGGTGGAATGCTTCCACTTAATCACTCTGTCTCCATCAGCCACTGTTCTGCGTCGAGACAAACTAATCAGCCCTGCCAAGTCTCAAACCCAGGACCCTGTATATTACAGTCAGAACAATGTATCACTACATCATTTGAGCTGTAGCAATACCTACTGCTCTTTATAGGTTCATAGATTAGTTCATAGATTAGTACTAGGCTAACTGCCCTTGCAAGCCATTTTAAGCCTAGCCAATTTATCCCTTGTGAGACTCAAACCCTGCACCTTGTGTTTGTAAGGCAAGCACCTTAACCATTTGGCCACCCTCCCAACCCTTTCAAACATATCATGCAGTAGAATCATTCAACAGTAGGGAAAAAGCTCTGTGTAATCACTCAGATGTTTTATATATACATATGCAGATATATATTTATTGAGATATATATATATATATATATATATATATATATATATATATATATATATAAAACATATATTAAAATATGCATATATATATATATATATATATATATATATATATATATATATATATATATATATATACATATATATATATATATATATATATATATGAGAATATATATATATATATATATATATATATATATATATATATATATATATATATATATATATATATATATATATATATATAGCTACATGCTCATAACATGTAGTGTACTAATATCTCAGAATCATACCTGTCAACCTGTTAGTGCAAGAAATCTGGGCAAATTTGCTAAGAATGGGGGGACAATGGGTCACAACTAGGGACATATTTCATCTATTCCTCTTAGAAATGTAGAAAGTTGCTCAAGTAACAGGGTTTGTTTCAGCATACATGTTTTGACAGATATGAGGTCTGGAACTAAAATTATGTCATCATTTACTGGCAGACATCCACAGATCATCTCAGTGATGTACCAGAGAAATTAGAATAAGTTGTGGAACAGAGACAAAATATGAGCAATAAACCTGGATGTTCTACAACAATCCGGACAGTTGAGAGGCATGCTCAGAACCCTTAGTGCAACAAATCTGGACCAAGCCTGACAATGTGGGTTGAGAAAGCCATAACAATAGGGACATATCTGTAATACCTGACTAGATAAGCGGAGACAGTTGCTACAGTAATACCGTCTGTTCTAACATATATTGACTGAAATAGCACAATGTCAAGACTCAATTGGTTCTCAGTAGTTAGTGCCTAAAATCCTCACACCATCCTACTGATTTGCCAGACATACACAACAGTTATGGGGACCAGACAAAAGATATGACAGCTGGACATCTTATGAATATCTGGACATAACATGACAGTAGGGAAAGTACACTGAGCTGCTTAGCATGTCACCAAGCACCATCCAAACTACAGTCAGACTGACACAACACTACCCCAAGTCAGTTATGGAGAATTACACATGCATTTGCAAATATATCAGACACTGCAGGGATGTAACAGTAGTGAAGAATAGTCCCCTGTGTGAGCCTGCATACCCACAACCATTTTTAACACAGTCACAGTGACATACTGTTAAGCCAAATGAACAGTAGAGTGTAATGACTGTGAGAACATAAATATCATGTTTTCCACTCACAGAGTACCCCTGCATATACTGTCCCAAGTCACACAATGTACTCTGACTCCTGTGGTGGCATGGAACATGTCTCAGTCTGCCCCTATTAATATATACAGCTGATAGACCACCATAAACTGGAGCAGCATGTACAGTCAGATAGAAAAGGAGCCATGACACTTAAATGTATCCCCCTCCCAACACAGTGGAACAAACATGTACACACTACACTGCTATATAATCCTGGCAGTCTGTTAACAATTGCTACATATACACAGACCCCTCAACTGTAAAGATTCCCACAGTATGTCCAGCCTCTGTCCTCATATATATGGCCCCTTTCTCATAACATGCCTGGCATTCTGCTACATCACTGGGATGATATCAGGAAGGAAGGCACTAACTAATGATATACCATACCTATCACCCTCTTACTGCATGACATCTGGACAAAGCCTGGCATAATTGGGAGACAGAGGCACAAACACAGGGGCATAATTGCAATATTGCTATTATAAACTGAGAAAGCTGCTGGTGTTACAACATTTGTTATAACATATCTTAACTGAAGGATATGAAGTCAGAAACACAAATGGAAGTTAGCATTTACTGACTGCAATAATCAGGGTATGCTACTGATTTGACAAGGACAACAACTCTCAGAGGAACAGACCAAACATAAGAGTCCAACATCTGCCCATTCTGTGGCTAGCCCTACAGTTGAGAGTTATGTCAACCACATAACACTGACAGACTGAGACCCATGCAGAATATCCATGTCAACACAAACCCTATTAAACTAGCATGGATCCAAATGTATAACAGCAACACTTACGTTCTGTCCCTAAGTCTGGAACTTTCTTTCCAATTCTGTTGGGCTGTCACCACCATTTTAGTTGTAAGAGGTACTTCCAGCTACCCTCTTTGATGCGGTTGTTCACACACCTCCATGAAGTTCTCCTCACATGCAAGGAAAAGGGGCAATGGTCACATGAAGTACTACATTATAGGAGTGTGTTGCCATGCCATTGGCTATAGGAATAACAACACAGCTGTTCTGCATGCAATTAGCAAGTGGAGGACACCAATTGGTGCACAGGCCATCAGCTGCTCATGAGCATGACCTACAAAAGGCAAGCTGCTGCCTATGCCAAACTGATGTATACCTTACAACTGAGAGAGAGAGAGAGAGAGAGAGAGAGAGAGAGACATACACATAGACCATGAATAAAATAAAAAGACTTGGAAACTATACTTGGAAATAAAATAAAATAAAAGGTATGTCAAACAAGTAAGCATGTAATGGAATGCAGTAGGGGGTATGTAATAATGGGAAATAGGAGGTTTAACAAATATGTCTCAACAAGACTTGCTGTACAGATAAATTGCTGATCAGTACCTATGGCCATAGCATCTGGATCTGTCTGCAGTGACATAGATCACAGCTCATGCCCCGAGTCACCCCAGGAAAGGATGGCTCACATATGACTACTACTGGAGTGTCTGTTGACCAGTACTGACGGTGACACTGCTACGCCAGCTACTGGGATGTTGTAGATATCCATATGTTACTTATGAATACATTTATGATAAACATGTTTGTCTCAGAAATCTGAGAGACCTATCAAGGGTATGTGCATAGTAAACTACTGTCACAGATGTATGTGTTGAACTGCATGTGATACACTGAGGTCATACCATTCAACTGCCCAGTGTTATGCATACTGACCATATTTGTGCTTCAACATTTGATTCATTTACTCAAAAGAGTTAGGTTATGTCCTGCAAATCATTGGCAAATCAGTGAAGACTGATATTAGAACATAATAACATACATATGAGTGTCAGACATCCTCCAGGGTATTTCTATGTATGCAAAGCTTACTGTGCTATCGACTGACTTAAGTATGTTACAGCAATATTAACAAAGTATCAGCCTATTTGGCCCATTGCCCCACATTTGCGTCTGCCATCGTCCAAATGTCCTGCTCTAACAGGTTAAGTGGTATGACTGAGCAGGAAGAATGTAAATACAGTCCATACTGACATAGAACAGAAATGTATATCAGGTATTACCTGTGCACATATATGTATGAGTAGGAGTAGCTGGAAGCCTCAAAACAACAGACATGAGATGCAAAACATCAGGTAAATAAGCTATACATGTACACGTGTGTAATCTTAGTTTCATTGCATCCAACAGACATAAATTTCTACAGCTACTTGTTGTTGCATTGCCCTGACACAGACATGGATACTAGGATAAGCATGATTATCCTGTTGAAATTGAAGAGGTGTCCAACTGTGTCATGACCTTGTGTCCATGCCTACTACAAACACCTAGATAAGCACCTACATAGCTGTATGAACTCAGCAATACCTGACTTGTAAAACCTGCCTTCACCAAGATAGAGTAATCCTCTTTGCTGGACAGCAGAAATACACAAACCACATAATCAGTTGCTATATTGGCTGTACAGGGCAAAGTAGGAACAGGCACCGACTCGGCAGCAAGTCAACCTTTGTCTGAATGAGCATATAAGGTCACAGGTGGATTACTGTAAGGCTAACTATGAGTAGAAATTGGACACATCCACCAAGGGCAATCACAAGGCCATCTTCACATATGTCTACAATCTCAGAGGCAACAACCCAACCCACCCTGTAATGTTGATGAATCACACCACATACACACACACCATAGCTATAGCCAACCTGCTGTAGACAGGTTTAGGGCAAACATCACCCCCCTGGCTCACCACCAGTATAGGTGGATATGCACAGCACCCACGTCCCTCCCCTCATCATCAGGGAGGAAGTGCATACTGCCTAATCAAAGTCAACAAAAGCAAGTCTCCATGGAACCTGATAACATTCCTGGCTGCATCCAGCATGAACTCAGGCATATGCTTCCAGCTCCATTACACACTGTATGCAAGCAAAGACTGAGCACCATTGAAATCTCATCTGCAAGGAAGATGGCCACTGTCCTCCCTCTAACCAAATGTAAATGATGAATGGTGGTTTATGTAATGTACTGGCCCTCATTGGGGAGAACATGACACATCAGGACCAGGAGTGCAATGCAGGTTCATACTGTGCTGATAGATGACAGAGGTATGATGTGGTTCCAAGTGGTGGCTATCAATAGGCAATATTGATGTGCTGGCTCTGTAAATGACTTTGGGCAATGTCTAAGGTCCTGTGATGTGCTTCCCTGTTTACGTCTTCCAGGTGACATTCAGTGGCAAACAGCATATACTGTTGAAAATGCAGTCATCGTTGATGCCATAATCCAGCACCATGGGGTGATGTTTGGCCAAAGCTGACAAAATCTGGGGGAGCAGACTTCTCTGTGGGACAACCTTGTCCACAGATGTATAACACCTTGGGCCTCCATGGCCGCACATACGATCAGGTCAGCCATTGGGAAACTGACCTGATACATCGTGCCTGGCAAAGGGCTGCTGGCATGGCCAGGGACCGTACTGCTATAAGTGGAGGCCCAGCCACACAGGCCCGACTTACAGCAACAGAGAAGCTCCTTGCCAACCTTGGGGCAGCCCCACACAACAGCCAACACCAGAAACACTAGACGGTGAGGTGGGTGACACCCAGGCAACAGGCAAAGTGTGTCCAGGTAAGGCCACAGTGCACATTGATTTAATCATGTAGCAGTCATGCTGTCTTCTATAGAGTATCTAGATGCATATGTCAGTTCAAACTGCATCTGTGGGTGGAGTTTAATAATGCATTCAAGTGCACATCTATGGTGAAGGATAGCAAATTGTGCATTGTCAGAGCTTGTACCGTACATGTGCAGAAACGTAGCATTCATCTTGTACCAATGCCAAATGTGAGTCTGCTGACAATACTTCTCCTGCACAACTACATAGGTACCTCTGGTCTAGATGTGGGACAGCAGCCTGAAGCCGGTGAGTGTGTGATTTTCCCATTGTGGCTCACCAGTACCCCAGGCATGCTAAGGTCATGCACTTGACCATGCATACAACTGTTACTCTCAACCATATTGCAATATCTGCATGTTCACTTGTGGTGGGGTTAACTGCATTGAATCACAGTGGTCATCACAGGGGCCTAATTGCAGGAGATATCACATATCTGTAGCATACCTCACAACCTGTCATTCCAAGAAATCTGGACAAAGATTGAAAAAATGGGGGGACAAAGGCCCAAAACTAAGGATATAATTTATAAATTAGTGTCATACAGTGTATATAAATGGTGTACACACACCTGTTAAAATGCCAGGTATTTGTGATATACAAAAATGAGAGCACAATAAAACATTTTTGAACCCTTCCAACCTTTCATGTGACCTATAACCTGTACAATTCAATTGTAAAACAAAAACATCTGTTAGGGGAACAATTATGAAACATAAAAAAAATAAAAGAAGCTAGATGGATATGTGTGCACAAACTGAAGCTAATACTGTGTTGCAGCAGCTTTCAATATATTTACAGCAGTACGTCTTCTTGGGTACACACCTGCCATCAATTACAGAGACTCTTTGATTAACAACAAATAACGGTCAGATGTCCTACCAGGATTATCCTAACATTCACTCAGTTGCCTGCTACAGCAACAGCCATAGTTCGCATAGAGCTTACAAAGCAGCAAAAAGATCTAATTCATGAAAGGTATCAGCCCAGAGAAGGGTACACACACATTCCCACAGCATTGCATATACCATGGAATACAGTGAAGACAATCATCAAATGGTGGTGAAAATATGGGGCAACAGTGACATTGCAAACAACTGGACATCCCTCCAAATGTGTGGAAAAGACAAGACACCAAACTGGTCAGGAAGGCTGCCAGGAGACCTAAAGCAACACTAAAGGAGTTGCAGGAATCTCTGGTAAGTACTGGTTCTGTACTACATGACAACAATCTCCTGTATTCTCCACATGTCAGGCCTATGTTGCAGGGTTGGAAGATGGAAGCCTTTTCTCACACAGAACAACATCCAGGTCTGGCAAATTTCTCAAGAAAAATGCATCAGATCTCCCAAATGCATGTGGGGAAGTGTGTTATAGTGTAATGAGACCAAGGTTGCATGTTTTGGCCACAATACCAAAAGGTTTGTTTGGCATAATAACAACACTGTGCATCACTGAAAGAACACCATCCCCATAGTGAAGCATGGTGATGGCAGTGTCTTGCTTTGGTGGTGAGAGTTTGGCATAATGGTTAAGGTGTTTACCTTTCAGTTACAAGGTACAGGGTTTGATTCTCACATGAGGTAATTGGCTAGGCTTAAAATGGCCCAGAAGGGCTGTTAGCCTAGTGCTAATCTATGAACCTATCTATGAACCTATGGGGTTGCTGCTCATAAGTTGGAAGTGGGCCTTTAGCCAAGGTGGAGGTGATTAGGAACAGTTCCAAATACCAGTTCCTTTTGGCCCAAAATCTTCATGTGTCTGCTAGAAAGCTGTAGACAGAGAGGAATTACATCTTTCCACATGACAATGATCAAAACCATACATCCAAATACAAAAAAGAATGTCCTCACCAGAAGACAATCAATGTTTTGGAATGGCCCAGCCACAGCCCTCACCAACATCCAATAGAAAATCTGTGAGATGCCCTGAAGAGGGCTGTGCAGAAGAGATGCCCTCACAATCTGAGTTGGTGGGTTTCTGCAAGGGAGAGTGTACAAATATTGCTAAGTCGAGATGTGCCATGCTAATACACACCTTTCCAAGAGGACTGACTGCTGTTATGAAATCAAAAGTATTAGTTTAAGGGTGTGCACAGTCATGCAACCAGCCTATTGTACGTATTTCAACTTCTGTATGTTACCCCTAACCAATGTGTTTATTCTTCAATTGGTTGCACAGGTTATAGGGCAAGTTAAAAGTGGGAAATGTTATCATATGATTTATGTGGTTTCATGTTATATATCAGACAAACCTGGCATGTTAACAGGGGTGTCTACACTTATAATATCCACTGTAAGCTTAGAAGGTTGTTAGTGTAACCAGTTCTGTTGTTAACATACATGTACTGCAGGTTATGAACTGGGAAACTCAAAATATGTCATTAATTAGTGACACCAGTCCTCAGATCATTCCAGTAAAGTGTCAGACAAACACAGGATTTATGAAGAACAGACAAGAAATATGAGCCACACATGTAGACATTCAACGACACTCTGCTCAGTTGAGAGGTATGTTCTGTAGGAGTTGCCACTTTGCTATACCGGTGAACAGCAATTATGTGTACCTGGGTGCAGTGTATGCTACTTGAAGGCCAATCACCTACTAAGACTACTCACGTATCACAGAGGTGTATATAAGTAGTAACGTTAAATGGAAAGGGCTGCACTGCATGATGTTGAGGGCCTGTCCAGAGTATGCAGGTAGTGGTTTGACTGTGTTGTGAATGTCACCAGTTGACAATTGTGAGGTCTGTGTAATGCCTGCCTGCCACCTCACCTGCATGTATGTGTGTGTGTGTGTGTGTGTGTGTGTGTGTGTGTGTGTTTGGCAGCAAATGATATAGTGCAGGTATTAATGTACATATGTAAGGGACTGACTCTGTGCCATCGGTTGCCATCCAATAGTCATGCACAATTTCCCCTCACACAGTCACAATGCCCACACATACCCTGTCCCCAGCAGCCACAGATGATGGACAGTTGGTAGGTGGTGGCATGGAACAGGCTAGTGTGGTGACTTCAGTGTTAAATGCTTGTATTTTGGAACATATTCCAGAAAGAGATGAAGTGATAATGAAAAAGAAATTATTGTACAAAGTAACTCTATATATTTTAAAATGAAATACACTATCTCCATCAGGTCTAAATAGTGAATGCAACTGGAGAGTGTTTCTTTAAAATTTATATATGATTATTTTAATTGATGGTTGACCATTTAGATGGTTGTTTAATTAATTGTATTTAAGTGAATATATGTGCATTTATATATGTATGCATGGTGTGGCATAGTTTGAAACTCCAGGAAGGCTGTGCCGAGGTGCCAGAGTGTTATTTAGTGTGAATAAACTATTTAATACAAGATTGGTGGCATCTTTTTTGCTGGCTTTGTAGTCTGGTGTGTTTTAACACTTGCTTGGTGGTTTTTTATATGGTGAGAGATGGCCAGTGGATCGCTGCAACAATTGCCATGTATTTTTCAAGATGATGCATCTGTTTCTGCTACTTTTCATCCAGTTGGTAAACTCAGATGGAGCCGAGTACTTCTATATCCAATGCTGCCCCTGTTAAAACTTGGGAGCGTCTGTTAGAAGAAGGAAGGGGGAAAAGATCTACAGGCCCTTTTAATGTAGTGGGTAAGGCTAATACAGTGCATTTGTCAACAGCTGACCATACTAACTCAGAGTCACTTGAACGGCTGTTGTTTAGAGAAAATGCCTTACATTATAATATTCTAGGCCTGCAGAGATATTTGGATATAGACATTACCCCTAGGGGTTACATTTTGTAAAGAATCCTTCTTCTGCCTTTGATACCTCTGAAGTAACTGAACTAGAGTTTGAGAAAAGATGGATTGCTGCCTCCCATAGGTGTGTAAGGGAATGGCTGCTTATACTGTTAGAATGTGACACCTTAAAACAGCTTAAAGTGAAGGCTAAAATTGCAGCTGCTTGTGATGAAGTATCTGGGCAGCTGGGTGGTTCTAAGTTTGAACAATGGTTAGGTTCTTTAAATATTAAGTTAGAGGAAAGCTCTATTGAAATTATACAATGCAAAATTAATACGTTACAAAGAGACATTGGAGACTATGATTCTGGTTTGGCTTTTAAGAAGCTAGCTAATCAGAATGGTACCAGAGGCTTTAAACATGCTTCTGGGAGATCTGAGAAACATCAACATGTCTCCTTTGCCTCTACAAATGGAACTAATACTTCTGTAGGCTCTGATAATGAAAATACAGAGTATTCACCTTTGTCTGCTCCACAACAACCTAATTACATAAATAATACATTTCAGGGCCAATTGCCTGCTCAACTGCAACCTAATTACATAAATAATATGTTTTGGGGCCAAGGGAAACAACAGGGAGGACAGCAGAATGGTTACAATCAACAAAACAGCTTTAAACAACAGTATGAAGGTAACATAGACTTTCAACAGTTCCAGCAGCCAAACAGAATGATTAAATATTGATTTTAAACATGCTTGCACAGTAGTTGGCAGTATAAAAAGATGTGATTTGAATAATTGTATTGTGAATTTATTTGGGGTTGATTTAAGTGAAACTGAATTATCTGTTTTGTAGTATGGTTTAAAGTGTATACCAACAGCTCTATCTAGAGCACATTTTATTAAAGCAAAAGTGTTAATAAGAAAGCTGCACTTGGTTAATTACTTTGAATGTAATGGTGAAAGTATGTCAGTTAATGAAGACAGTGTATATGCAAGTGAAGATGAGTTGCTGGATTTCTTCTCTTGTGATTCTTCATTTGAAACAGCTAAAAATGTTAATGCATATTACACTTTAAATACTGAAATGGTTACTTATACTAGCACTTTTATACCTGCATTTAACAACCAGGTGAATTTGCAGTTTTCTAAGATGCTTAGTTTTGCACTAGAGAAAGTTCTAAAAGATTTTTCTTCTGAGAAGAAAGACATTTTGTATAATATGACTAAGAATAAATGGTTGTATTTATTAAATTTATGTAAAAGATCAGATATAATTATAAGATCCTCAGATAAAGATAGAAAAATTGTTATGCACAGGAAACAATACTTGAAAATGTGTAGGGACCATTTATCTGATGGCCAAGTAGATAGGGCAGTAAATATTTTTTATCAAGCTATAATGAATTTTAAATAATTAGTAGCTAAAGGCCTAAGATTGGGCTGTTTTACAAGAAAAGATGCCCTAAATAAATTTAATGTAGAAGGAAGCTCAATGGCTAAGTTCTATTGTCTGCCAAAGACACACAAAAATGTGAGCCCCCCCCCCAAGTAGACCCATAGTAGCAGCACATAATTATTTTCTGCATAATATGGGAATTGTTTTACATTCCTATCTTTTGAACTATGTAGTTTCTTATATTAAAGACACTTTCCATTTTCTGGATAAAATAAAGAATGTTAAATGTGATGAAGAATATTACTGGATAGTTATAGATGTAAACTGTCTCTACATAAGTATTACCCATGAGTTAGGTATGGAAGCTGTTAGATTTTTTGTAGGTGATAGCCCTGTTAGTAATTATGTGATGGAATTATTGTATATTTTTGATGAATAACTTCAAGTACAAGGTACTGCCATGGATGCATCTTTTGCACACATCTATGCTAACCCGTTCATGGGACTTTTTGAAGTTGAGTTTTTGTATAGATTTGATTGTTTAATAGTTATGTTATTTTATTTTGTAGATATATAGATGATTTGATTTTTTTTATGTAAGGGGGTGCTGAAATAGCTCCCCAGTTTATAAATGATTTAGATGCAAATCATTTTCAGATAAAATTTGATGGCTTACAGACTATTTTCCTATCTAGATGTCACTATGTCTATTCGGAACAATAATATAGTAACTAATATACACAGGGAATTAGAGATTATAATATTTTGGATAGTAGTAGTTGCCATCCACCACATAAATGATTTAGATGCAAATCATTTTCAGATAAAATTTGATGGCTTACAGATAGTTAACTATTTTCCTATCTAGATGTCACTATGTCTATTCGGAACAATAATATAGTAACTAATATACACAGGGAATTAGAGATTATAATATTTTGGATAGTAGTAGTTGCCATCCACCACATACTTTGAAGGCACTACCTTATAATGAATTATTGAGAGTTAGCAGGCTATGTAATGATGAAATGGGTCTAGAAAAGGAAATAATAAAAACATTAACTTCAAGCAAAGGGGGTATGATGAAAATGTTATTTTAGATGGCATTCATAAAATAATAGATACAAGCTTACTTCATAATAGGTCTTTAGTAAATAAAATAAATAATAATAGAGAATTTAATACTGTGCAGGAGTGTAGAAAAGTTTATTTTGCTACTGTCTATAACATTCTCTAAGTGAGAAAATTATTTATGTCATTAGATATAATTGGCCCTATTTAATTAATATGGAAGGGGTAAAAACATCTTTGTAGAACTGTAAGTATCTCTTTTAAAAGAAGTAGAAATATTAGACATGGTGGTACACAATACATTTGTTTCACCTGATGAAAAATTAGACCTACAGGTTGGTGAATGTGGCACCTTCCCTTGTGGAAGGTGTTCGGTTTGCCCCAACATTACCAAATGTTTTGAAAAAATAAATGGTGTAAAATTCTGTTCCACTTCTGCTTTTTCATGTATAACTAAATCAGTAGTATATGCTCTGTCTTGTCCCTGTAATTTGTTTTATATAGGGGAGACTAAAAGAATATTCATGCTACGGTTGCAAGAACACATTAGAGACATAAAAAATAATAATGCTATGAGCCCTATAGCTTTACATTTTTTACTTGTCATAGTAGGGACTTTTCACTGTTAAAAGCTTGTATTTTGGAACATATTTCAGAAAAGTACAGTTTTGTACCTACCATAAATGTAGATGTTCGAGGATCTCCATTGCTGCAGTCCTGACAAATGGGTACTCCGCTGCCCACCATCGGCCCGAATACCAAAGGGCTAGATCCGGCGTCGGTCACAGGCGCCTGAGACTGACGTAAGTACTTGTCAGTACAAATGCGCATGACCGATGCCATAACCTCAGTCTTTCTTGCCTCAGACGTCAGAATGCAAAAAAGAAAACACCACCCAAAAAAACCCCAATCTAAAAAGAAAAAGGGGGAAGGAGGGAGGGAAAATAGGACTGCAGCAATGGAGATCCTCGAACATCTACATTTATGGTAGGTACAAAACTGTACTATGTTCGTCATCTCCCATTGCTGCAGTCCTGACAAATGGGTAGAATCCCAGAGCAATGGAAAAAGGGAGGCTGGCCAACTAAATAGCAGGAGGAGCTGCAGACATGCCCTGTAAGACAGCAGTGGCAAACCCAGCCCTAGACCTAGAAAAAAAAGGCAAATGATAATGCTTTGTAAAGGTATGTACAGGACTCCAAGTAGCTGCCTCTAGAATGTCTTTCATAGCTACCCCTCTCAAAAAAGCAGTAGAGGTGGCCGTAGCCCTAGTAGAATGAGGCCTGATCCCAACTGGAACCTCCTTACCATGATGAGAGTAACAAAAAGCAATACAATGGCCGATCCACTTGGAAATAGTTTGTTTCGAGACAGCTTTCCCACTTGAAGCCACAGCAAACGAAACAAATAACTGTTGAGATCTCCGGAACTCATTGGTTCTGAACAAATAATACCGTAACTGCCTATGCACATCCAAAGAATGCAAAACTCTTTCCCTTCATTTTGGGGGTTAGCATAAAAAGTAGGCAAATGTATAGATTGGTTCAATGCCACATTAGAAACTACCTTAGGCAGAAAAGTAGGATTAGTACGCAAGGAAACTCTGTCCTGGTGAAAAATCAGAAAAGGTTCCACTGCCATGAGAGCCTGTAATTCAGACACCCTTCTAGCAGAAGTAACAGCCAATAAAAAAGCAGTCTTCCAGGACAACAACTTCAATTCAGCCACAGCTGCAGGTTCAAAAGGAGGCAGAGTCAGCTTTTCCAAAACAAAATTAAGATCCCAGGCAGGAGTAGGAGCCCTTCGTGGGGGTCTTATATTCTTTGCCCCTCTAAGAAACTGTTTAAGCAAAGGATGTGAAAATAAAGGAGGATCATCATCATAGTGAGCAGAAATAGCTGCAGCATGCACTTTTATAGAAGAGAAGGACAAACCCTTGTCCAGTAACATAGTCAAATATTGCAAAGTACAACTCAAATTAGGCAACGTGACATCAAGGCCTTCAGCTGAACTCCAAAGAAAAAATCTCTTCCATTTATCAGCATAAACTTTCCGAGTACTAGGACGCCTGGCTTCCAAAAGGACATCCAAAACTTGTTGAGGGAGCTGAAGGCCCTCATCCTCTAAAACTGAATGCGCCAGGCTGTCAGATGTAGGGATTGCACCCTGACATTGAGAAAATGATTGTTTTCTTGAGACAATAAGTGAGGAATCCGCGGTAATGGCCAAGGTGTCCCGTGAATTAGGCTCCTCAGCAGAGGGTACCAATGTTGACGAGGCCAATCCGGCACTATAAGGATCATGCAAGGTTTGTCCCTCTTGACTTTCAACAGGACCTGTGGAAGAAGAGGCAGAGGAGGAAAGGCATACACGTGAAGGTTGCTCCAACTGAAGGACAGTGCATCTATTTTCCAGGCTGTCGGATGAAACAGCCTTGTGCAAAACAGAGGCAGTTGGGAATTCAGAGGAGAAGCGAACAGATCTATGTCTGGAGTTCCCCAAGCCATGGTCAACTGACGAAATACCTGAGGATCCAACTTCCATTCGTGAGGATCCACCATCTGTCTGCTCAGAACATCTGCTAACGAATTTTGTGCTCCTGGCAGAAACTGTGCTCGAAGAGTGATGTGCAGATCCAAAGCAGTTTCCCATAACAGCATTGCTTGTCTGCAAAGAGGGTAAGAATGAGTACCCCCCTGCTTGTTGATGTACCACATGACAGTTGTGTTGTCTGTTCCAATCAACACCAGTCCCGGTCGAAGTAGATCCTTGAATGCTTTTAAGGCAAATTGTACCGCCAGCATCTCCTTCATGTTGATATGCAAGTGAAGCAACTCATTTGAGTCTTGAATCCATTTTCCTTTGAAATGAGCTCCCCAGGCTGACTCTGAGGCATCTGTCGTTAATTTCTGACTTGCCTCCGGTTGGGTCACAGAGAGTCCCTTGTTTAGGTGACATTCCTGAGCCCACCACACAAATTCTTTCTGAATGCAAGGGAGAATCCGAATGACAGTATCCAAATCATGGCTGTGTTGAGTCCAAACGCTTTTGAGATACCACTGTAGCTTCCTCATATGCAGTTTGGCATTGGGAAGTACTAGAATGCAAGATGCCATGAACCCCAAGGCTTGAAGGACTGTCCTTGCAGTCAGCCTGGACATTACGGATAGCTGTCGGAAGTATAGGTGAAGATTTCTTTGTTTGTCCGGGGTAAGAGATGCCATCTGAGTAGCTGTATTCAGTCTCACACCCAGAAAACACATCTCCTGTGAGGGTACTAGACTGGACTTTATTTCGTTCACAGAATACCCTAGGCATCTGAAAACTGTCATCACATACTGCAGATGTCGAAGAAGTTCATGCTTGCCCTGAGCCAGTATCAAACAATCGTCCAGATAAGGATAAATTTGAATTCCCCTGAGCCGGAGAAAAGCTATTACTGGAGCCAGGACTTTTGTGAATACCCTGGGTGCAGTAGATAAGCCAAAGGGCAATGCAGAGAACTGATAATGCAAATTCCCAGTCCGAAACCTCAGGAATTTCCTGCAACTGTGCCTGATAGGAATGTGAAGATAGGCCTCTTTGAGATCCAAAGTCACCATCCAGTGATCTCTACCTAGCATAGGCAACAGCTGCTGCAGTGTCAACATCTGGAATTTCCAGAAAGGTGTTTAGAATGGATAAATCCAGAATGGGCCTCCAAGTATTTCCCTTCTTTGGCACTAAGAAAAGACGGGAATAAAACCCCGTGCCCCTGTCCACAGAAGGAACTGCCTGTATTGCTCCCAACCGGAGCAGAGAAAAAATCTGTGCCTGCGCTTCCAGTCTTTGCTGATGAGGCACATCCGGCATACCTTTGAAAGGAGGGAATGTGTGAAAATAAAACTTGTAGCCTCAAGTTATAATGTCCAATACCCATTTGTCCTGGGTAACCAGATGCCAATTCCCTTTGAAAATTCCCAGTTTTCCTCCTAGAGGAGCTGCCAGCAAAGCAGAGTCCGGCAGCTGAAGACACAGGTCATTGGGACTGCTTCCGAAAGGACTGACCCCTGCCCACCCCAGCAGAAGGGGTAATTCAAAGGCTTAGAAGTAACAGGGCCCTGAGAGGAAGCCCTACCCCTACCATGCCTCGACCTGCCCCTAGAATGAAAATCCAAAGAGGGAAAAGACCATCCCCTAGCAGGCCAATTCCTACTGAACTTAGGGGGCTGAACCTGTAAGAAGTCCTTTACCGTCTGCATAGACTTAGCTTTTTCCTCCATTTTTTTCAAAACTGATTCCACTGGAGGGCCAAAAAGAACATCAGATTGCAAAGGAGCATCCATAATGCGAGCCTTAACATGCTCTGACAAGGACTGATCTCTAAGCCAGGCATGTCTGCGAACAACAGAACTAGTAGCAGCCACCCTGGAAGAAGCTTGTAAAGCATCAAAACCACACTGCAAAGAATGCTTACCAACCTGGTCTGAAGCATGCACTAAATCCTGAAGCTCCTTACAGTCAACACCTTCAGACAAAGCATCCACTATACATTTCAATTGACTTAGCAAATAATTCTGATACCTGAGCATATGAAATTGACAATTTAAAGCTCTCATAGCCAAAGTAGAAGAGGTATACAGCTTTTTACCCCACCTATCCAGGGCCCTAGCATCCTTGTCCAGAGGAACCGGATTCTTAACCACAGAAGCCTTAACACCTTTGGGGCCTTGAGAAATAGTTTCTGGATCAGCCCTAGGACTCTTATACAAGTACTTGTGTGCTTCCGGAACCCTGTAGTATCTATCCGGTTTAACTGGGGCAGGGGGCAGAGAATCTGGGTTAAGGGCAGCCTCAGAAAATACATCCTGAACAACATCCAGTACAGGGGGAATAGCCAAAGGCCTGCGCTGAGGCAAAAACAAGAATTCTCTCAGCCTTTTACGAGAATCAGAATAATCCTGGCCATCCCACTGGAAATGTTCCCTCATGGAATGCAAAGTTTCAGAGAGAGAAAAATCTTCTGGAGGGGACGCAGAGGGAGTAGCGTCCTCAGCCTCTGAATCAGAATAGGGAGGGAAATCCTGAAGCTCTTCCACAGAGGAATCTGACTCATTGGGAGACTGAACCAGACCCTCCAACTCTGTGTCTATCCTGGGCCTCTTCACAGGGGGGGCATGGAACCCCTAATTAAAGTAATCAAATCTTCAGCCATCTTTAACATGTGCTTCCTAGGAGCTGGACCCTGGGGATTAGCACCAGCAGGGATAGACTTAGATTTAGAATGGCCTTTGCCTTGAGAAGGAGGAGGTCCAACTACCCTATGAGGGGAGGAAGCCACTGACAACAAAGAAGCACCCTCAGCCTGGCCTAACACAGGAGAAGCCACTTCCTGCAGTAACAAAGGCTCCCGTAGACACACTGGTAAACTGTCAGAAGGAGCCACTGAAGCAGTCAGTGGTTCCACAGAACCGACGTCCGGAGTGGACGCCTCATCCTGTCTGGACCGCAAAGACTTATCTTTGCGCTTCCTAGAAGAACCAGTCGTCGGAGAATCCGACGGCATGTTATAATTACAACGTTTACCAAACACTAGCCTAGCACAGTCCAACCGACGTTTGATAGTACGCTTGTTAAAAGTAGCACAAAAGCGACACCCAACAA
The DNA here is from genome assembly GCF_019279795.1 of Protopterus annectens. NCBI lineage: Eukaryota > Metazoa > Chordata > Ceratodontiformes > Protopteridae > Protopterus > Protopterus annectens. Next base: position 1,100,732,628 of record NC_056727.1, on the reverse strand, counting down.
CGTCGTGCTCAGGCCCTAAACAAGGAATGCAGAGTGAATGGTAATCCCTATGAGGAATCTGTTTCCCACAAGAAATACAGTTATTAACTTTTTCTGACATCCGGCAATACTGAGGCAAGAAAAAGACAAAAAAATGTTCCCAACAGGGTACTTAGCCAACTTGGTATCCGGTCTGAAACTCGAAAACCGACAGTTCCAGAATGCCGAACGGCACTTGCAAAAACTGCTTCTGCTGAGGACCATGCGGCAAGAAAGACTGAGGTTATGGCGTCGGTCATGCGCATTTGTACTGACAAGTACTTACGTCAGTCTCAGGCGCCTGTGTCTGACGCCGGATCTAGCCCTTTGGTATTCGGGCTGATGGTGGGCAGCGGAGTACCCATTTGTCAGGACTGCAGCAATGGGAGACGACGAACATCAGATGAAGTGTTAATGAAAAAGAAATTATTGTACAAAGAAACTCCATATATTTTAAAATTTAATACACTATCTCCAGCAGTTCTAAATAGTGAATGTAACTAGAGAGCCAGAGTGTTATTCAGTGTGAATAAACTATTTAATACAAGATTCACTGGCTTTGTAGTCTGGTGTGTTTTAACATATGCTTAGTGTTTTTTTTTTATATAGTACGGTAATTATTGCAGGTGTGAGTGTAGACAATGGCCATAGCCTACGTGCAGGTGAGGTCTTACACAGGTGGATGGACAGGGGTGCTCGTAGGAGGACTGCTGCTCATCAAACTGCTGCTGCAAGTGCCACAGCAGGTGTCACCAGATGCATGTTTTGAGCTGTCATGGATGCACACTCACATAGTAAATGCAACACCAAATACTCAGGGTGTTGGATGCAACTCTTCCTGATTTACGTGGTGACATACATGACCTTGTTGAGACCACACATCAGAATACTGAGGTCATGAATAGATGGTGGGGTGAGACCTTGGCAATCCTCGACTGTGGCATGTCTGTGCTAGAGCGTGTGGTGGGAGATCAGCATCGGCCATGTAGACATAGGTCAGTACCAACCTCATTTGAGAGTCTACAGGGGTGTGCACCTTCACACACTCATAGTAGCAGTGACACCAGCACTACTGAAAGGGGGGTTACTGTCCACATCACAATGGATCAGGCCATGGGCATGTGGTCTTGACCAGTCCTGTCAGGGACACAGATCCAGCAGACAGCAGTCAAAATCAGGAAGCAGTGCTGCATCTGGCCTTGGGCCTGGTGGTGCCAATCAGACCTTGGGCAGGACCAGTTCCCATGTTCATGGGCGGAGACAATGAACTGGACACCCTGTCATGTACGGTCTACAGCTGTCCAACATACTCCTGTGTAGGTAGTCACATAGTATGACTGTGTGCATACATACACACATATCTGTATCACAGGCAAGGTCACCTCCAGACACACACAGCACCTCTGCACAGCCCATCTATAGGAATCCCCTCCAAACACACACACATGATGTCAACTGTATGGCCCAGCCTAGGCCTCTGGCAAACCCACACCACACCCTGTGCATATGATGATACCTGTGCTACATCCCTGTCATCCATACCATCGATGCAGGGACATGCTAATATGGGTCTGATGCAGAGGGTGAATATAGTACAGTGTAGTTATGTAATACTGTGTATGGTGCTGTCTGCTTGCATTTGTTATGGATACATGTAAAGGTGTATGTACCTTATTAGCCATGATGCTTTATTGCTGTTAGTACCACTGACTGAATGTAGTCTGACATGCTGTATTCTGTTTGTATTCCAGGTGTCTGTGTGTCTGCAGGCTGTGGCCCTGGAGACATTACCAACATGGAGTATGGCAGAGTGGAAATACACTGACTGTTTCATAGCCAAGGAACAGATTTATATGTATGTTTACCAGGTGTGTTTGCATGCAACAGTGTGCGAGCGACACTGTTGTCAGACAGTGTGACCTTGCATACATACACCTTGTCACAAACTTCAGACATGTCACCTCAGTGTTGTATCATACCACAGGCTCATACATACATGCAGAACAGGTTACTGGAGTACTGTCTGTAGGTCTATCACAAGCTTAGCTATTCTCTCACAAGCTTAGCTATTAGACTAACCACAACACATTCACCTGTCAGCACCTGTTGCCCCTGCTATTTTTTTCCCATGCACTTAACCCTGATGCAGTTGGTGAGGACATGCATGGTACTATGTATGACAGGTTTGTGGTATGTATTCCTGAGTTAACAGGGAGACAAAATGGTATATCCTTAACGTACACACAGTAAAGACTGACAGAGGGCACGTGCATACAGTAACACAAACACAGATGGCAATAGACAGATTAGTAAACCTACATATCCACTTGTAATGTACTATAGTGCTACATACACAAGACATGCCCCACATAGATTATATGCTTGGGACATAACTCACTACCTCTTACAACACGTGATGTGAATGCCTTCATGGATGGTGAAATAACCCACCAGAAATAGCAACTGGAGTCCTCTATTGCTCCTACAAGCCTAGACAAGTGATAGGGCTACATATGTTGTATCAGCATGATGTTTCAGTCAGGTATGATATCTTATGGTGGCATGTGTGTCACTACACTAACTGTGATCTATCTGGCAACAATATTGCATACATGGCCATTGTTAGGGGACACAGACCACATATAGGTTGCAAACATCTGGATATTCCATAGACATCTGTACAGATGACTGGTATGGCCTGTACAATGGTTTAACATGCTACATGTGAGGCAGATGCCATTAACATGATATATAAAGTAATGCCATCAGGAGGTGGCAAATGGGCGTGGATGGTAAACACATCAAAATGGTATAACCCACACAGGATTTGATTCTCACACATATACACCTGCCTATCCAGTCATTTGTACTATAGTATTACGTAGTTATCATGTGCATTACAGTGATTACTGGGCTGGCAACTGACCAAAGGTGCTGATAAGGGGAATGACATCAGCAGAACTGATAAAGTGGGGCACTGGGAAGTGTTGTGGGTGGGAATGGCCTAAAACTGTTTTTACCTACAAAGAAACACACACGCCCTCACTCTTGTGTGCGTGCATACACACACACTTGCCAGCATTGAGATTAGAACCCCTACCTATCTAGTTATTTGTACTATAGTGTTACGCAATTATCGCACACACTACAGAGCTTATAGGGGTGATAGGTGCCCAATGGTAGTTCTAAGGTGAATGACAGCAGCAGATCTTGTGAAGTAAGACAATGTAAAGTGTACTGAGTGGGAACAGTCTCCTAATACTTAGATCTATGGGCACATGTACACATGCGCACACACACACACACACACACGTGATGTGATATCATAAACCCAGCCTCAGCACTATTGCACAATGGGACTCACTTTTTTATGCCGCCATGTGCAACTGTTTACAACTGGTATGCCACTGTCCACAGCAGGACATCACTGTATGCCATTCAGGGTATCCATGTGTGTGACTCACTCTGTCTGTGTCCCCCTGTGTCTCTCTCTCTCTCTATCACTTTCCCACATCTATGCGTGTGTATGTTTGACATATGTTGCTATCTTCTGCACATATATATGTGCGTATCACATACAACAGATGCAGATATATCACATATGGGTCACCTACAGCTAGCTGAGGGTAATCCTGTCTGATGTGTGTGTAGGGACAGTTAAGGTGCACATAGCTGTCTGCACAGACATATATGCACAATACAGTTATATAGTCCAGTGTAGATTCCAACATGTCCTGTGATTCTCTAAGTGTAGCAGCAGCCTCAGTGTGACATTCTACAGTTAGAGTGGGACTCCATTACAGAGATAAGTGTACTCCAGTCAAGGGTTTTGTGTCCTACAGCCATACCTCTCAGGAGTACACAGGACTTTCTTGGGGGTACTGGGTTTGTTTAGCAGACATTTTTTCTGACATATCTGTAGTCTGACACTGCAATGTATTGTGTCATTACCTAGTGCAAGACATCCTCAGATCATCACAGTGCTTTACCAGAGGAATACTAGTTGTATGATTATGAGGTCAGCTATGTACATTATTGCCCAACAAGCCCAGTTGTGAGGTGTGGCTACAGTCAGTTGAGTGATGATGCACTGTGTAAACAGTCCAGCAACTTGGTGATATACTGGCTGGGGATCTCCTGCTTGTGTGTTATCTAACTTGAGATGTCATATCCTTGTGTGTCCACACCTCTCACCTGTACATTTTTTGGCAGATTGTCCAGGTGTTCAGCTATTAGTTTCATCCTGTCTACATAAACTTCTGTTTTTTATGGCAAGTTAGTTACACATAATTGAAGAGTGATGTTACAAAATAATGACAGACATCAAACTACATAACCTTCAGACAATTCCCGTTACTGCATAACCCTCACCCTACCAACTTTCTCAGTATGTAAGGGCGATATTTAAAACACATGCCTATCATTGTGCCTTTGTTCCTCTTTTATTTCTGCCCTTGTAAAGATGTCTTGCTGTCAGAGGCTGGGAGTTTTGGTGGTGGGTAGAGAGTGCATTCTACTGTGCAGGCATGCAGATTATATGTAAAACAAACCTAAAAAAAGAATTATTGAAAATAACCACTTGCAACAGTACCAAAAAGCACTATATTCACAAAATCCTTAGCATATTGGCTACACAACATTCAAGAAGTCCATTATATGTGTAGTATATTTCACATAGTGCTGTGACTTCCAGCTATGTCAGTGTCAGAGCAGTAGGTGTCACTGACATGCATAATAGTTGGCACTGCAGTTATTTGCACATGGCCCTGTCAAACACAGCACTGTACCTATGACACTACAAGATGACTGCTAGGAGAACGTGCTGGCCAAATCCTGACAGTATTAACCACACATACACACAGCTCATTGACCCCTGCATATTGTGGACATGCAACATGTTTTCATGTGTATTGGGACAGCCCTGCCAATGTGTGCTATGCTGCTATTTCCCCTGCAAACATACATGTTACTGCATTTCTGTGGGTATATGGGGCGGCACACCTGTCAACTGTACACATTTGTACAGACTGTGCTGATATTTGCTTTACATTTTGGTTCTGTTTACCATACTATCGTGCCCTGTCTTGGGGACTAGAGGCATATCAGTAAAGACAACAGGTCAGATTGTAATGGCATACATTTGAGTTTCAGACTTCTTACCCTTCATAGCCTTACTGTAACTGTGAGACATGCTGTGCTATCACTGTGTGAGTCTGTAGGGGGGATAATTCAACATTGTTGCCATTTGTGGGCCTTTGCCAGACATTTCTCTCTGGTTTTCCACAGCTGACTTGCTGTGTGGGTCTGAGGGGTGGGTATGGGCCCCCCGCACTGACATCCATGCCTGTGACCTATATCTCCCAGTTAGTTGTCACCACAAATATACTGCAGTGGGATTTGTCACCTTGGGTACTATTGCATAGAATGGGTAGGCCAGTACTGGGCAGACATTTCCTGATTTTCCACATAGCTGTCAATTGTCTGCTGCTATCCCAGTAGGCCACCCCCTTCCCTTGCATGCATGCAGCATTACCATAGGTATGCTACCAAAACATACTAATCCATTCATTTATTGTTAAGAAGACTGACTTACCTTGTGCCAGCAGCAGTTGTGAGGATGGTGCTTGAGGGCCACCTATCTTGGCTACACACAATACACCTATACATGGTAGGTTGCAGGTAATGTGATGTGTGTGTCATCCATTTTACTGTGTTTGTGAGTCAGAGAGAGGTGTCAGTTCCTTGGGTCCCTACAGTGTCAGTGTGTGTGCTATGCATTGCCTCTTTGCCAAGGCCTGAGCATACTGGGCACACCTCCGTCTGCCTACAGGAACAGGCTCAGGGGCCTCCTACTCTGAGTCCCCTCTGTGCCTGTGGGGACCTTACCAATGGTGGTGGGCTGTGTGGCCCTTCCCCATGATGTTCTTGCTGCAGCTGTTTCCACAGTATCCTATTGTGTAGCATGGCACATACTATGAACATTTGTGCATATGTGGCTGGAGAGTACTGCAAGGTTCCACCAGATATGTCAAGGCAGTGGAACAGTGACTTGAGCATCCCAAACACATGCTCTATAATGATACTGGTTTGTGCATGTGCCTCATTATGGTGTTCTTGTGTGGCTGTGTGTGCATTTCTGATGGGTGTCCTCATCCACTTCTCCAGTGCATAGACAGCATCCCCCACCAGATAGTCATATGGGATGACCCCACTGCCAAATGCCTGGTACAGCTGTGACAAATGACAGATGTGGGGTCATGATAGTTTCCAGGGCTGCCAGCACATGCATTCATGATAATGCCCTGGGAATTGCACATGACCTGGCAGTTGATGGAGGGGAAGCCCTTGTGGTTTACGTAGACCCTTCCCTGTTCACCAGGTGGTGCTTTGATGTAGATGTGCATGCAGTCTATTGCACTCAGTACCTCTGGGTATTGTGCTACATGGTGGAAGAGACACATATTGCTGGTCCTCTCCTCATGGGTGTTGGGGAAGTAAATGTGCTCACTGGCTTGTGGTAGCATGGCATCCAGGAACTGGTGGAGTACCTGGGATGCCGATTCCTGTGAGACCCCCATGATGTCCCCAGTAGATCTTTGGAAAGTACCTGTAGCTAGTATTCTTAAGGCTACACATATCTTGTTATCCAATGGGATGGGTTCTTCTCTGTTGGCTCTGGGTCTAAGTTGAGGCCGGCAGACCTTGATGATTTGCTGAAGTATATCTCTGTCCTCCCTGTAGTGCTCTACTATCTCCAGATCATGTAGTCCCTGGTAAGTTACCCTGGGTCTGAACACTCTTCTTCTCCTCCTTGGTTTGTGGCGATTGTCAGCATTATCCTCCTCACTACCCATAGCCTCTAGCACATACACCAATGGTGCAGAATTTGTTGGGAAAAACAGACTGCAAGGTGTTTCCATAGTTTATACCATTGTGCTGCAGATGCTGCCTGTATGATTGGCTGACTATGATGCATTCCACCTGCTAGCTATGTAATTTGTACTTGATTGCTTTTATTCTGCTATTTCCCTTTTTTTACCTTTTTTTCCATTCCCATTTCCTCCCCTTTTAAGCTCCGAGGAGCATTTTGAAAACCCGTTGCCCAAATCTAAACAGTCCAGCTATTTCCGTTTTTTTTTTTGTTTGTTTGTTTTAGATCCAGTGCTTGCCACGCAAACCCGTTTAGGTAATGTAAACAGCAAAGGAAGACCATATTTTTCCGATTGGTTGAGTAAGGATGAAGATGAGAAGAATAAGAAGGAAGATAAGGTTTTGTCTTCCATATAACAGTGACAATGCATTCATACTGGAGACCATAAAAAAGAACTGGTCTGTTTTGACTTCAGATGAGAACCTTAGGAGCATTGTAGGGGAGACACCTAGTTTTTCCTTTAAGAATAGGAAAAATCTGAAAAGGCTCTTATGCCATGGGAATCGTTGAAACTTGGACACAGAACATTCACCCACGAATAAAGTAGGCACCTATAAATGTGGATTTTGTAAAGCATGTTAAGCTATTAAAACGGATAATTTATTTATACATCCAACATCTAAGAAGGAATACAGGTTCAAAGGGTTTGCGAATTGCAGGAGTAAAATTTTGATTTATATTGCTCAGTGCCAATATTGCCCAGCCTTCTATGTGGGGAAAACAAATAGAATGTTCAAGGAGTGTATCCTAAGACACTGTCAGGACATTAGGAATCCAGTAAATACGAATGCTCTATATGGTCATATTAACGTTAATGGAGACCACACTTTTAAATTTATGGTTGTAAGCAGGCTCGTAGAAACAATATAAGGAGGGGATCTGGCCGACTATACCAAAACTGAGGAAACAAAATGGATTATGAACCTTAGAGCGGACCAAAACCTGGATTAAATGAAATTGTACTGCTCAAACCCATCTTAAAAGGAAGGGCTCTAAAGAAATAATGCACATGCATCAATCCTGTATTATTTCACTTAAAAAACTCAAAGCTTTTAGCCAACACTAAGTAAATAGAACATGCACTCTGAATAAGATGCGTGTCCATACACCAAAACCTTATTGGTTGATTAAATGATTGAGCTGCAGGAAGCTCTTTTTAAATGAAAGGAAGCTGCATTTTTCTTTAGGATTTGATAAAGGTTCAACAACCCAAAAGCGCTTATCCAGACAGCAGCAGGATTATATTTTATTTTGTTAATAAAGGAACTGATTTTAACAATTTCAACCATTTTACTTGAGCTTGGGTGGCAGCAGCAGGTTTGCTTTCTACCTATATATGTGTGTTTTATACATGGCAGGTTCTGTGGACAACAGTAACTATGCTGCCCATGTGACATCCCTTTTCCATTTGGTTAAATGTATTTTTATTTGGCTTCTACAGCACCCTGTGTGTTCTACATATGCATTTGCAGTGTGTCAACTTTCCTTGTCCTGCTTTTCCCTGATGTGGGCCCAGGTTGTCAACCTCCTTTCCATCTTCATATTTCTGTATTATATGCCAAATGTATGGACATATTTTACAAGGCAAGATATCTGCACACAGGCCACTAGCTACTACTTGAAATACATCCTTGTTTACACTATACTTGTGTGTTAACCACTGTACTTTGTTGACATCCATGTGAACAACCAGATATATTTTCTAAGGTGCATGGTTATATTTTTGTAAATATTCTTACTTGTCATTGGTGTGTGTATGTGTATTAACCTTAATTTAATATAAGTTCAATTTAGGCTAATAACAATCTTAAATATGCATCTACAGCTGTGTGTTGCCTTTGACATGGCATATATGTATAACATACATACATTCCATTGCACCTTTGTTTGGGTTGAGCACACCTACTTTTTGTTGCTTTTCTGAAGTACTTCTGTTTGGCAGTGTGCTTGGTAGTTTTCCTTTCATATACATGGTTGTAGGTTTGGTTCTATCCTATAGGATTGTTAGACCTGTATTTGCTCATCTGTGATGTTGCTTGGCTTACACTTCCACTGCTGATAGACTACTTCAATATGTGTTTATCAAATTTGTACTACAATTCTAATTTATTACCCTCAAACACAGATCTACCATTGGTCAGACACATCCAGGTATGACTGCCACACACAGTTTGTAACATGACAGGGAGTATGTAGATATAGTTTTCTGAATTTCACCATGGCTGGTATACATTCTTACTCTGTTTGACAATTTTCCACTGCCCATGTTGTGCAGTGTGCAGTCTGTGTAACTTATCTGTCATTACTGTTTTTCCCAACTCTTATCTTTTTTGCATTGTGCTATCCATGGGTATACCTGCTGTCCCTCTCTTCTTCTTTCCCTATATTTACCTTTCCTTCTAATGTTAAAAATACTGGAGCCTATTCTCACCAAAAAAAATGATGTCCATGGCCCTCTGACTTTCCATCAGATTTTCCTATTCCAACATCCCTCTTGTGTGTCACTTTTCACTCAAATCTCATATCTTCTTTTCTATTTCTCAATTTCCCTGGATGAGTGTATTACTTGTGTTACCCACAGAAGTCCTGAACCCATTGTTAGCAAATGTTAGCTGTGACAATGTGTCCATGACTGCTCTTCACCTTTAATTTTTCTATTTGAAATTTTACTCCAAAAGTGTAAGCAGGCATATTTTATTAGTACAGGATTTACTGACATATCCCTAGTTGGCTCTGAGCTTACTGCAAAGATTGCTAAAGATATGTATTACAAACAGCACAGAGCTTTGAAGCAAGTGTATTTTGTTAGTAAACAAATTATAGAACTATCCATAGTTGCCTGTAACATTTCTGGACAAATATCTGAAAATGTGTATTACGAATGCCAGGCAGCTTACATTTGGGATAGTTCATGTTTTTTTTTCTGTTTTTGTATCCTAGTTGAGTTAATTATATTCTGTAATTGTCCTTAATATTGAACTATTAGGATGTTTGAATTGTGATAATCTTTCTTTAACTTTGTTAATGTACAATGCACTTTGACAACATTACTTACAGATTGGGTGCAGGCTTGTTTAGGGCATTTTTGCTACCTCAATATTCACTTGTGCACAGAGCTATTCTGAGTTAACTTTGATACATTTACCTAGTACACATTATGCAGATATCAGCTCTAAATTTGTGGACAAAGTGCAGAAATCCACAAACTGTACAGAATCTGGGCCTTTCTGTTTGAGACTGGGTCCACTTTGATATGTTCAGACAGAGGGTTTATCCTGAAAATATATTAAAGAACAGATTTGCCTGGTTGTTAACAGTAGGAATTTGATTTGTAGACCACCATTTTTGAAGAAGTTAGAAAATCTATTAGAGGAAATTACAACACGGTGAGAAAGATTACTGAAATTAGTGCAGGTGCTACCTCTATTAATTACATTATATTGAATAACTAGAAGGTATTACAGGTGAACTCTTTATTATGAGAGGAGACATAATTTGAAAAAGCTTATATAAAAGTCAAAATAGGCAGATTATTTGCACACAGAAATCTAAAGGAACACATACAGGAGAAAAGAACAATGCTATCTACTGTATAAGAATTCTTGTAAGTATAGGGATTGTAAAAAAAGTTTTTTTTTTGTTATAGAAAAAGTGACAGTATGAGATGGGGACCTACTTGTAATGGATAGTAAAGAAGTGTATTGACAGATTTGTTTGTAATATTATGGAGAGCTTTTAGCCATCCACTATTATTTGTCGTCTGTTATTTTTATTAGAAATACTAATAGTAGTATACCCGCTGACAGTGTTTTTGGAAAAAAAATAAAATAAAATATATATATATATATATATATATATATAGATATAGATATGCACATACATATACCTATAAATATACATACATCTATATATATATATATATATACATACATGTGCATAAACATACATACACACACACACATATATATATATATATATATATATATATATATATATATATATATATATATATATATATAAATATTGGTATATGAAATTAAAATGGAAAACCCAAATGTCGCTGTCTATAACAAAAAAAATTCAACAAGACCGTAAGCATGCTCCAGGAAATTACCTCTGAGCATACAACTCTAAAACATTTTTTTGCAGGTGGATAAGCATCCCCTCCACACCCTATGCATGTTAATGCACTACCCATTTCCACTAAGTATAATTTCCATTTTGGATATCACACAGCATCAGGGAAAGGGAATATTCCCCAACCTGGTAATATTGTGATCTTGGACATCTCAGCTGTTCTGTTGACTAAACTGTGTCTCCAAAACAGAACAACTGCTGCCCATGGAGACATTCAACCTTATTACTGACTCTTTTATATGCTTATATCAGTACAATATATCTATGTATTTATATTATATAGTTGTAAATAAGTAAGTGTGTGTGTGTGTGTGTGTGTGTGTGTGTGTGTGTGTGTGTGTGCGCGCTTGAGCTAGTGTGGTACAAATCATGGTCCAGGGACCAACCAAAGACATCATAATATTTCTACTATTTTGTCATTAGTATAATACTTAGTTCATTAGTATAATACTTCACTGCGAGAATTATCAATTCATATACAATCATATGTATTTTCATTGTCCCCTGTCATGCATTCACACTCCTAAGTATGTTCCTCACTCTGCTTCTCATCTTATTTCACATTGCAACTTACCACAAAATGTAATCAATTAATATATATCCTTCTATCATCCCATTGCAACTTACCACAAAATGTAATCAATTAATATATATCCTTCTATCATCCCCTTAAATAATCACTCGTTTATCCATTGCTCTAAAAAATTGCACCCTGCCTGTGCAACCTTGTCCCATGCCTCTGCTGCAAACACAAAGTATTTAAATACAACTTCACACATCACAAAATAAAACAACCTTTAAAATTAATTTTAAGCAAAACTGCAAATTTTCATTTTACTCTCTTTGTCAAACATCATTCTGTGTGGTGACATTCACCCTACCCAGGTTCCTTTAATCTACACTCCTTGTAGGCACTGCTGCAACTGTCTCCAAATACTCCAAACTAGACAATATTTCACCACACTCCCGTACAACCAACATCATCCCATTTCCACTTCAACTTCGCATCATCACGCTACTCAAATATTCTGTTCTATTTTACATCGTAATATCCGTCCTCTAAAACAAGCAACTACACATCATCTGCTAGTTCACTTTCTCAACAAACTTCTACTTCACTTCCTATTCAGTCTCTCCACTTTCTCACTAAAGGACATACATGGCATTACCAATATAATTATCAAACTGCATGCCTGCATTTCCCATATTCCAGACACCCTAGCTTAAGCCTAATATAAAAGATACAGAACAGCTACCTTCCAGCTATAATATATTTAGAGCTGACTGACTTAATAAGAAAACAAATAGAGTGGCCTTACTGTATTCCAACTCCTACAAATTCACAGAGTACTCTTAACTCCATCCCTAAGTTTTACAGCACAAAATTGCTTATATACTCCCGAAAGATAAACAACTACAAAAGCCTCTGCATGATTGTTCTTTAAATCTCTCTGCAAATAAATTTTTCACAGGGGGAGAAATCTTTTCTTTGATACTGAATGCTATCACTAATATAAAAATCACACTAAATGATGGTTATATTGATTGGCTAAACGACATTTCTTCTTTCCTTTCTTCAAACATATATAATTTTGGTTTTGCACAACTTATTACTATTCCAACAAGCTACAATAAAAATAACGATAAATATTAGACACTAGGAAATTTATATCCATAGAAACACTTCTAGATTCTATAAGTAACCACCTCCCAGCATATACTAACAATTACCAGTCTGTAAGCCAAAACAAACTACTTTAAAGTGAAAAGAAACCTGTAAAATTTCATTCCAGACACATTCCCACCTAATTTAAAAGCCTTCAACTGGTTTATTCTGAAAATACTCTCCATAGATGAGGCTGCCATTAATTCAGTACAATATTCCTAAATTACCCTGATTGGCTATGCCATATTATGACAGAAAGAGTAAAAAATAGCCATGTTCCTTGGCTATCTAAAAACTGTTATACTTAACAGAGGTAAGGGATGGAAGAACTAGGAAAACCATAGAACAATGCAAAATATTCAGCATTTTAAAGAACTTCATAATCTATCAAAAATCAGGTAATAAAGGCAAGAAGCAATATTACAACCACCTATAAACCAACCATAGAAATAACCCTAAAATGCAAGTCTCCAATCAATGTACTTTAGATCCTGATTCAGAAGAAGAACCTAGTCCACCCCCCAACAACTGTGCCCTAGAGACAGCAACCAGATTCAATACATATTTCACAGAAAACATTGCAGCTCCATGCTTTACACCAGCTCACACCAACCTTTCTCTCTACTACTGTCCTACCTGTATCTTTGCACCTACCAAGATTGACCATCCACAGTCTTTCATTACACTTCCAACCATTACTAAAATGCAGCAGTGTTTGACTCTCCCAAACCTTCTTCTACTAATCCTTCAAACTTTAATCTAAAACTTGTTCCAACTGCCCTTAAAAAATACTACTCAAATATATACTGACCTCACGGTTGTAGGGTAAATTAGCCATGTTCAGTAGCAAATGTAAGTAAAAAAATACTTTTAGTTGGGTATGAGTGCCTTGCCTTAATAAATGTCAACTTATGTAGTTATTTTATGCAAAGAGTATTAATTTTGCATTTTATTGTGTTAAGGATGGCTGCCTGAAATTTTTTATGCAACTGAGAATTCCTTCTTTGACATCATAAAAGACTGGGCCCATAATGTCTTACTGCTTAAATTAATGTATAGACCACTATATTTTTGGGTTATATTCATCAGTAGGTATTTCTGACTTCCTAGAAAGACATGTTATCAACTAGATCCTAAAGATGGAGCACCTTACCTTGAGAAATTATTCATTGGATGATGTAGTACTGACACCACAATGCAAATAGGAAGTTGGTTTGCTAGAGATGTACGTTATTGTTAATGTTACCCACAGTGCTTTACAGTTTATAGTGTGTAGATACTGGATGATAATTTATATAATCATTTTTGGTTAAAATTCATTAACATTATTGTCAGTGGTATATCTGGAAATTAAATGAAATGTATTGTATAACAAAGATGCTTCAGAATATCATCAATACACTTAAAGCTAGGCAGCTAAGCAATAGCTTACCTAATCTCTATCCGGACCACCAGATATATGGTAGCATCCTATGCTTCCTCCATTTGGAAAAAATATATACATTATCCCACACCATGAAAGTGGGAACTCAAAAGAGGCTTCTAACATCTGACCTAATCTTAATTCTTACTCCTCTTATAAAAATACTAGAAAAGTATATCTATAAACAGATTTTCCATCACCTTCTGTGCAAACAAAGCTTGACTTTTATGCAACATGATTTTCTTCGAAGCCATAGCAGAAATACTGCTCTGTTATCCTTTATGGACACCATCAATAATGCTAGGGACTCTAGCAAAAGAGTCTCTTCATTATTTCTTAAAATGTATTTGTCGCATTCATAAATATCTTTATTTTACAATTAATTTTTCCCCCTTTACTCCTCATGTTAACGTTGCAAGTGATTTTGCAGAAAATGTATGTTATACTGTATAGTTTGATGGTTTAGTTTCAGTGTTTATTCAGGTTTTCTCTAAAATTAACCAACAAAATGGTATGGGTATGTATTGGATAGTGATTTACATATACCTCCACAGCATTCTAGGTAATCATAGAACAAGTTACCTTTTTAGTGGAGCAACATTGTACTTACATTGTGGTTTCTCTACTACATCGTCATGTGTATTTATTTTCAATGTGAACTGTTCTTGCAAGAACTAGTTGGAAATTCATCTTTCATGGAAGTAACTCATGCTGATGCATTAAGTATGAAAACACAGTAATCTGTACATTAATGCTCTGAGAAAAAAACTCATGAGGTTGTTCTTATCAAAATAAATAAAATGCAAAAACAAGGCACTTTTTCATCAAACATGCATAATTTGTTATTGCATATGGTAAGGAGATTATAACCATCTCTAAAGATTTGTTACTTAAAGTTGCACTGGAACATGATAAATTCACTTTACCTAGTTTAAAACCTTTGACACTTTATCTCAAAGCAAACTCCTATGAAAAATGTCTTCTTTAGGCCTGTCATTTTCTACACTGCACTGTTTCAATAGCAATCAGAAGCTATGTAGTTAATACCTGTATCAGTGGGATTCAATAAACTCTGTGTAGGCTTTGCACAAAGCTAAATGGAGTTTACATGTTTGCATGGTGATCAGCAGCAGTGATTAAATATTCATGCTGTGCACCAGATTTAAACATAAACAAAAGCGGTTTCATAGCTGGCAATAGTGTTGCCAGCCAGGAAACTGTGTAATGGAATATGAATAGCACATTTGTTTAGAGCATACTATCTTAATGGGATTGCAATGAATGCCACAATGCCACAATGATTACAAGGTTTATCATATAGCACTGCATATGGTCCAAACATAGCACAGGACCATGTATACAGTGCAGAGTATTGTGGAATCCCATTCAAGGCATTCTATACAAACGTTGTGTAAATGATCTGTAAGGATACATGGACTGCCATGTAAAATATACAGGCAGGGAAGTGTGTGTATTGAATAGGGACACTTAGATGAATTTTAGGAATGAACACATGGAAAGAGAAAGGTGAAACATCATAAGAGTGTATGTAAATGGAAGACAATTGTAGCAGTAACACTAATCATATATTGACATGGTACAGTATGGACTGTGCATAGTGAAAATGTATATTATGTGACTGTCAGACAAGGTAACATTACAATGGAGAAGATGTCTTTGTGATATAAGCATCCTGACATGAACAATGGAGGGGACACCTATCAGGGATGTTGTATACAATTGAGGTTGTGTGCATATTGTGAAGCTGTGCAAACTGATTTGGCTGAATATGACTGTAATGTCAGCAGAGGTTTCCAACAAGTGGGGCACAGTTACAAGCTCATGGACAACAGCTAAAGAAGCATGCACAATCATGGACAATATTAGAATAATACCACCAGTAATCCCATGTCTCTGACACAGCATAAGTGATTCAGAGTGATCATAGATGGTTCTGCATGAACATACTTGTACCACTATTGTGACATGTCAGTAATCTATGAGGGTAATCAAGCGCAACATCCTGACACTGTAAAATCTAATGGAGGTGTTAGGAGGGACACTGCTATACCTGTGTTTCACATTATAATCAACACAGGCTAGTTGACTGGTGTACATGGCAGATATATATGGCACAGTCCACAATGTCACAAATGCAACTCATACCATCAATGTTGTCAAACAGCTACGTATGTACTGTGTGCATCACAGGAGCAGGTATCACACATGCAGCTGGTATAATTCCATGATGGAGTTTCTGTACCATCAGACAATAATGTTTATGCAATAAATAGAATACCTAGGTATGGCCAATAAGATGTGTGACAGCTCACTGTGACAAAGGTGGTGCACTTCAGTTACACATCACTGGAAGATGTGTAGGGAGGTACATGAAGAAGGGTGCATTGTACTCAGTTATTGGTGGGATGAAGGTTGTGACCAGTGGAGGTATGTGAATGTCTTGCCCATACTCAGTAGCTGTGTTAAATACAAGGGAGTAGTCATTACTGTGGCCACATGCTGGTAGATGTTCCGCATATGATATATCTCAGAACATAGGTCATATACCAGTTGATCTGCTTATAGGGTGTAATGCCTACATTTTCCTTGGGTTGTGTGTTTACTTTCATAATGTAACAAATCCTTCACAAGTTTTAGTTCCAACTCATGTATTGTCATGGCTGTGGTAGCAATCTTTGGTGTGTGTTGATACTGTCTGTATTATATTAATATCACAGTTGGAGTCAATGATTGCCCACAATCTGTAGTCCTTCAGTCAGCTGTTTGGACACAGGATGTGAATGTCATTCTTGATGTCTGTGACTTAAATTGTGGACAGGAAAGGACCTAGCAGACAGCCCCGATATATGGACCCAAGATATAGGTCATTTCACACATTTCAACATATTTAGATGTGATCCAGTAGTCTACCCACTTGGTGATATATGTGCTTATTCCACATCTGACAGTGTTGAGTGAATACCTCAGTGTGGATTTGTGTCAAATGCCTTGGCCTGGTCAAGTTCCACAGGATGATAGTGTTGTCATCTTGCATGCCCTTAATGACATCGTTGAGGACATCTAACAGATGAAATAGACATGGATGTAGCATTAACAACTCATACATGTCTGTTGCACAGAGCCAGGATATTACTAGTGTCCATTTAGAAAAGGTCCATGATGACATCTTGATCTACCTCACAGGGGAGGAGAGACAGGATGTCTCTATACATGCATGCATCAGACGCTATCCCCCCCTGGTCAGCTGGATGCATGTTGATGTACACCCTTCAATGGGAACATAGTCCATCTGGAGGGTGTGTATCCAATGGTGTCAGGTAGGTGCATGTTCTGAGTCATGCTATCAGTGATCTGTGATGTTAACACAGCCCATTGATTCTGTGTGATAGGCCTAGATGAAGGTAAAAGAGAGTATACTGCCTAATATGATCTGGCCTAGGGTTTGGACACAATCCCCCACTCAGGAATCATTGAGAGAATCTCCCAGCTGGGAATTATTCCTTATGTCACTAGATGGTGAACCAATTGGCTCACTGACAGAATACATACCGGGAAAGTTATCAACCTCTATCAGTAGAGCTGTCAACATTGGCATACCCCAAGGATCTGTGCTGGGCCCATTACTGTTTTGAATCTATTGCTCGACAGTCCAGGCTAAAGTATACAGCTTTTGGCATACCATATTTGCTGATTCATACATATTGGGTGCAATATGATGTTAACATACTATAGGAGGGGCTAATAAAGACAAATGATTGGTGCCAAAGCCACACAGTCTACAAATAAATGCAAAATGCGTCATTGTTTTGGGCTACTGAAAAGTGGAATTCCCCAGTAACTACAGCATTGACAACACTCCCCCTATTCTGAAATCCAGTGGTGCAAGACCTGGGAACACACATAGTATTCTGAACTTTGACCAGCACGTGTCCACAGTATTATGACAAGGCTACGTTGTGTACCTCATAAGTCAGGCCATCATATCCAGATCTGAGAATTATATAACAGCACTGTACTCGAACCGCATCAAAACACTAATAGAGTATAATGCTCCCTTTTGCATATACCTCACCAGACATCTGCAGCAGCTAGAGACACCACAGGAGTTTCTTGCCAAGAAAATACAGGGCCTACAAACCATGCCATCACATATGTGTATAGACTGAGAGCCCTCTCATTGTAATTTGTATTGTATAGGATGAGGTGACTTGTGCCTGGCCTTAAAGGCAGTCTCTGACCATGCCCTGACAGGAATTCTGCACATCCACATATCAAATATAGCTGATGACATCAGCAGAGTCTGGTGAGAAGAAGATGGCATTAGCAGTGTCCCACATGCTGATGTAAAATGCTCTCTCGAATGTCAAGCAAATGTGAACAGGCCCCCACCTATGTAAGTACATCAATCACAGAGCTGTGTTTTTAAGGCATCACAGCTCAAAACTGATTTGGAAAGTGTCAGATCACACTTTATAGGTAATGGCATAAGCAGTGTCTGGTGGGGAGAAAATGCCAATAGCAGTGTCCCACATGCTGGTGTAAAATGCTCTCTCTAATGTCACGCAATTACATAAATGCAGACACACCCCAGTTAACTGCGGGAGAACAGAACCGCTACCTATCTAAGTACATCAACTAGAGAACTCTGTATTTAAGGTAATTGCCACTGCTCAAGCTGGTGACAAATCTTTATAGGTGATGACATCAGCAGTGTGCAGTGGGAAGAAAATGGTATTAGCAGTGTCCCACATGCTGGTGTAAAATGCTCTCTCTAATGTCACGCAATTACATAAATGCAGACACACCCCAGTTAACTGCTGGGAGAACAGAACCGCTACCTATCTAAGTACATCAACTAGAGAACTCTGTATTTAAGGTAATTGCCACTGCTCAAGCTGGTGACAAATCTTTATAGGTGATGACATCAGCAGTGTGCAGTGGGAAGAAAATGGTAATAGCAGTGTCTCACATGTAGGTGTAAAATGCTCTCTGTAGTGTCAAGTAAGTGTACAAACTCTCACACCCCAGTTGGCTACAGTGAGAACATAAACACTAGCTAAGTACACAGACTACAGAACTCACGCTATGGCACCAGTCTGACTTTTTCAAAGCTGCAGAACTACTTATAGTGGATGACATCCAGCACTGGATGTTGGAAGGCCTGCATGAAATGGATGTGTAGGCATGTCCAAGTGTCAATGTATTGGCATTCCATGGGATTGGACTGTAGTAAGAACATAACCTCTACCTATCTAAGTACATACAACACAGAGCTCAATACTTTATGCAAGCTGCCATGGTACAAGTCTGACTTTTACAAGGCTGCAGGATAACTTATAGGGGGTGACATCAGCTCTGGATATTGGAGAGAAGATGTTGGGAGGCCTGAATGGAATGAATGTGTAGGCATGTTCAACTGTCAATGTATTTCAAGTTCTACATGTTACCAGATTGAGGAGTATGCAATTTGTAGTATTTGGTGGCGGTATTCCAATGTGCAGGTACACTTTAAGAGACAGCTTTACAATCTATATGCAAACTTGCGTCCACATTACTACAAGTATTGGACAATCTGAATGTGTATTGTCATTGTAAAGATGTGCATGGCATATGGCACAGCATTTGTTATTAATTTATATAGTGTAGCTGATATATTTGTGAACAAGTATTGAGATACCATGTTGCAGTGCATGGGGGAGCTAACAGATGGCTGCATTGTAAATATGTGACATTTTCTTTGATAGGACCTTCATTTTATTCAATTTCCACATGTGATTTCATGTCATGAACACTAAATAGTGAACAAAAGTAAGATATGCTATTGTCCACTTTGCATAGCACACTGCTGAGCAGCAGGTTTGTGTGATGGTTGGCAAAGTCTTTGTGCATGCGAGATTCACATTTCTAACATGTTCCCTGTTTGTACATAGTTAAGCAGTGTACAGATGTGAAGCTCATTGATAAAATTATGAGAGTTAGTATTCAGTGTATGAAAGTTGCCCACTGCTTAGCTTACTCTGTGGCAGCATGTGTAAATACATTTACACATTTCTTTTTCAGTCCAGATGATATAGGGTTTGAATCCAGGTGTATGTAATATTTTTAAATAAGTAATGATAATGCAATGAAATTATACTTTACACCACATTCACCATCTGTTACTATGTATTAATGTAGGGCAATGTGTTTAAGCATCATTGCATGGAGGTAACTGCACAAAGAAAGAGCCGTTTATTTATTTATTTATTTAAATTTCTTGACCGGGAGTGTCCGACTGGACGTGGGTCCATTTTCAGCGGAGGCCCGGGGAGAAAAGCTCCACAGTAAAATAAACAGACAGTAGTTACATTGGATTACATAGTGATTAACAATTTAACATAGAAATTACTTACAACATATTTACAGATGAAGAACATAGTACATCAGTAGACAACTAGAATCTTTATCTGTGAAGTACATAACAGGCATTAACAAATGTAACAATGAGAAGTTCCTGCTGTATAATAAGTACTAGGCTTATGAGCATCTGAGCTTGCTATCATCAAGGTAGTTAGTGGAGGTGAAAGAAAGGTAGTAGTTGGATGGGGTGGATGATATTAGAGTGGGAGTTGCAAGGGCATAGCCAGCATGTTTTTAGGTGCGCTTTTAATATAGTTTTGAAGTTGGTGCATGATGGTACGGAGGTAATTGTGGGTGGGAGTGAGTTCCATAATTTGGCTATGGCGCAAGAGAATAGTGCTTCACCAGCAGAGTTATTGGCTTTAGTGATCTGCAAGTGATTTTTGTTGCTGGATCTTAGTGGTCTGGTGGTGCGATAGGGTTGGAGTAGATTCTGGAGGGATGGGACATTTAGTGGATGGTTTACTAGTTTGTGGGTGAGTGAGAGTTGATACCACTGAAGGAGGTGAGGGAGTTCAAGCCAGCCCAGTTCAGCAAGTGAGAGACAGTGGTGACTACGGTAGGATGCCCCTGTGGAGAATTTTGCGATTTTGTTGTAGCAGGTTTCTAGCTTGTTTAGATCACATTGCCTTAGGTTGGTATATACTGGAGAGGCATAAAGTAGGGTGGAGATAAGGTGGGAATTTGCTATTGAAACCTTTGCTGCTTTGGTGAGAAATTGTTTATTTCTGCATAATACTCCTAGTTTTTTGTGGACTTTTTTTATGGTCATGGATATGTGAATGTCAAATTTTAGTTTATTGTCTATTTCCACTCCTAGCAATTTGGTGTGTTCATTTGGGTATATAGTGGTGTTGTCTTTTGCTGTGATGTTAAAGTGAGAGTTGTTTTGAGTATGTTTGGTGGGTTGGAAGATGAGTAGTTTAGTTTTGTTTGGGTTGAGTATTAATTGGGCATCGGATAACCATGTTTCAACAGAGGAAAAGGCTTCCTGTGTGACTTTTTGCAGTTTGGGTAGGGACTGGGCTGAGCAGATGATGGTAGAGTCATCTGCGTATTGGATGAGTGTGCCATGTTTGGTGGCAGAGGCTAGATTATTGGTGTAAACAGAGAAAAGTAGGGGTCCAAGAATGGACCCTTGGGGAACCCCTATGGAGACAGGTAGTTGGGGAGATATGTCATTCTGCCATACAACAGATTGTTGGCGGTCAGACAGGTAACTCTGAAACCAGTTGGTGACTGATTGTGAGAAGGATAGGTTATTGAGGACAGAGATAAGTTGTTTGTGTGGGACCATGTCAAATGCTTTAGATAGGTCTAGGAAAGTAGCAGAGGAGAGATAGCCATTGTTTTTATGCTGAAGGATAGTGTTTGTGAAGGAGAGTAAGGCAGTGGTGGTGCTATGGTTTGGTCGGAAACCATGCTGAGTACTGGAAAAGAGGTCCTTAGTAAGGAGGTAGAGAGAGACCTGAGAGTGTATGCATCTCTAGTATTTTGGAGAGTGGAGAGAGAATAGCTATGGGGCGGTAATTGGTTAGTTCTGCAGAGGGTCCGCCTTTGTGGAGGGGAATTATATGTGAGACTTTCCACAATGTGGGAATGTAACTTTCTGACAGAGATCGGTTAATCAAGATGGATACTGGGTAGGCCAGAGCATCAGCTGCGATTTGTAGGTATTCACTTGGGAGGTTGTCTGCTGCTAATTTGGTGGGTTTAAGTTTAGTTAAGAGTTTTTTATGTTGCAGGTAGGTACAGGAGAAAAGAGAAGACAGTGGGAGATTACTAGTTGAAGGTGTGGGTTGGAGGAGGGGGTTGTGTTGTTTAGCTAGTGATAGTATGGTTTGGGTGAAGTGTGTGTTGAATGAGGTAGCAATATTTTCTGAGGAGTGAGGGATGTTAGGAGGAAGGGTACTGACTTTACCTGGGTGGAGGATGGAGTTTATGGAGGACCAGAATTGTTTGGGGCTGTGTTGTGAGGAGCCTAGGGCAGACTGGTAGTATTGGAATTTGTCCTGTTTTATTAGCTTTTTGACTCTATTGCATAGTTCTAGGAATTTCTGTCTAGCTGCGGGGGTTTTGGTTTTGCACCAGTGCTCCCAGGCTTTATCCCTGTTTTTCATTTCTGACTTAGTGGTTTTCTGTAGCCATGGGGAGGGTTGTGCTTTGGTTCTGGAAAATCTTATGGGGGCATGGTAATTAAGGATGTTCAGGAAGGTAGTATTAAAAGATTCAACTGCGTCATCTAGACTGAGGTACTTTAGAGCATGCCAGTTACATTCTTTGAGGGATGAGATGAATGTGAGTGGGTTAAAGTTTATTTTTTTACGTATTTGACGATAGATGACAGGTTTAGCTTGGTACAGGTATTTTTTGAGTAGGAATGTTGGGGAGTGATCACTGAGGCTATCTGATAAGCAGCCTGTTATATATGACTGGGGTTTCTTACTGACTAGTATCCAATCCAGGGTAGAGTGCTTGCTGGAGTTTTTATTTATCCTTGTTGGTGACTGGACTAGTTGGGTGAAGCCATGAAGGTGTACATGATGGGTTGGATTGTTGCCAGAACAGGATTGCCAGTCAATATTGAAATCACCTAAGATGATAGTTTCTTGGGGAGATGGTGGGTAGACCAGCTGAGGAGGTTTTCTAGTGGAGGGATGTTTTGGCCAGGTGGGAAGTAGCATCCAATTATGTTGATGGTTTTGTTTCGGTTAATTTTGAGGTTGGTATATATTATTTCTTCATTGCCTATTTGTGGAGCTGATGATTTTAAGATCTGGATGTTTAGATATTGTTTAAATATTATAGCTACACCACCTCCTTTTTTGTTTAGCCGGTCTACTCTTAGTATGCCATAACCTGTAGGGAGTATTTGCTCACTGGTAATGTGAGATTTTAGCCAGGTTTCTGTCAGGATGACTATATCTGGGGAGTATAAGTCTATGGTGGCATGGAGTTCATGGACTTTGTTGGATATACTTCTAATATTTAGGCTTAGTAGAAGGAAGTCACTTGGCTTTCTATTGGCTGTAATATGGGAGAAGTTGTGGTTTCTAGTCTGATTATGAGGATTGGGGTTGAAGATGGTAGGGCCAGGGTTGGGGTGGATGTCTCCACTTAGGGCTAGTTTTGATATGCATGAGATTATTAGTTTTCTCAGTTTTTGAATGTGTTTGTTTATAAGGGAATTTTATGATTGTGCTCTGTGGGTAATAGGTATGGTGGGAGGGTTACTATGTTAAGTTGTAGGGATGCTTTACATTTGAGTAATATAGTTGGTAGAATATGTGGGGGGTGCATAGGGATGGTTCTTGAGCTGGTGGGAGGGGAGCTGAGTATGGGTGAGACATGGGTGGTGGTGTGAGTAGTAGTACAGTGGTAGTGGTTGAGTGGGGGAATGATGGAGCTTTGGTAGGATGTAAGATATGCAAGGAGAGTGCATGTAGTGAGCAAAGGAAAGGTATGCTTGTACATGTCAGCTGAGGAGGTGTGATAGTAGAGGGAATATGGAGGAGGTAGTGTTGGGTTAGCGCTGTGGTTGGCTATTGGAAAAATGGGAGGGGTTTGAGTGCAATAAAGGTGGGACCACTGGGGGCGGGAGGGAATAGGGGGCAGGGTGGGGAGCGAAGCGGGTAGAGACCCTGTTAGGCTCTTGTATGAGGGGCTGGAAACAATCACAAAGCAAGACAAGTATGTGTTAAGAACAATCACAGTTGACCAAGGACTGCTCTGAAACTGTAAGTCTTGTCTTAATTTCTCAGGTGGAAAACCAGGATAACCTTGTATCAGTAGGCTACTGTGGTCATAGTTTAAATAAACAAACACACAGTATTGATCAGTTATGGATACTATTGCATTTCTTGAACTATTCTGTACATATTTTCATTTTACACTGTTGAAGAAATTGATAGCTATGGTTCTTTCCTACTGCCCTCCTGCACATTCCTGTATTGCTTTCCCTTTGCTGTTCTCCCTGCTTAAATAAAGCAATACAGGAATGTGCAGGAGGGCAGTAGGAAAGAACCATAGCTATCAATTTCTTCAACAGTGTAAAATGAAAATATGTACAGAATATTTCCTGAATTTGGACTATCACCTCCACGAAGAGGGTGTCAACAATGCAATCATGTTGTGTATCCAACTGGACCAAATTGTATGTCAAGAAGACATGTGTGAGAAATGGAGAGCTATGTATGTGATGATATATATATTTTTTTTTCTTCATTAAGAGAGGAATGTAAGAGACATTGGAATTTTTGGTTCATGAAATGCAAACAAATAGGACAAACAAGATACAGGGACATTGGAGGACACCATGATTGGGTTGAAGGAGGAGACAACAGAACTTCATTTCCATCAAAAATGGGGACAGTAAACATCAAGTTCTCACCTGCAGGAATGTCATTACTGTCCCCTTACTCTGCTGTCTTCCCCTCCTATGCAGCATGAGGGACAGCATCCTCTCCATCCAGCATAGGACTACACCAATGGTGTGGTGCATGATCCTACACACAAACCCTGGTATCTCCTGATGGGTGCTGAAATCCCCACCTTTGCCATACTCCCAGAGAGTACCACAGCACTGGCTACTGTGGTAGTGCTGCCTGAGGGTGCAGGTAGTGCAGGAGCAGCAGAGGCAGTACTGCCAGATTAGGTCCCAGATGTACTAGCAACGGAGCTGGAGGTGTGGGGGAAGACTGACTCACTAGGGTTGGCCTGCCATGCGGTGCTGTGAAGCATTCAGTGATTTGTTACAGATTGATGACATGGAGACATTTTGATGACACAATAGAAAATAAAAAAAGAGAAAAGGATTGGGGTGAGAGAAAAAAATAGATAAAATAGTACTATCATATGTGACAATGTGACATACAGTGCATTATCACAATTATGCGACTATTTTATCTAAAGCATTACATTTAAGTATGCTTCCTAACAACTACAAACTTGCTCAGTCATCCTTTCAATGTGCATAAATTGGACATATGCTTTGTCTATTTCTACAGATTACAGTTAACAACAGGGCATTTATGCCACATGTAAAGATTTTAATTTATGTAATATTATTAAAAGAACTGCAGTATTGTATAGTTGTTACTCATGGTATTTGAGCCCACAACCTCTGACTACAGTCTTACACCTGACTCCTAAAGTTGGTTTGTGCTAAAGACTTAGGCATGCATGCTTGCTGTTACAGTTAGGATATGCAAGCTCACTTTGCTACTACTGTATGGAAAAGAAAAAAAAATTTCTTTAACTTTTAAAGCTATAATAATACTTCTCTTGTGCTGCATACATACCACTTGCTTCCCTCAGTCTTGTCAGATGATCAGCATGAGCCTGCCTATTCACCACTATTTCAGGATTAGCTGTGAAAAGAAGAGAAAAGAAGAGTATGATTCATACCAGTCTTGCCTATATTCAGTTTTCGATGTGTTATAAATTCCCTTAATTAGCATACTTACACAACTGTAGGATGTCACTAATTTGAACTTATCCAACCACTGGGTGAACATATTCGTTTTGCACCTTTTTAGGTAGTTGAAGTGGTGCCTACACTGTTCTCCTTTTCCAATGTGTGGGATGTCAGTCACACTGGATACAGCCTTGGCCAGACTATTTCAAGCCTCAGACTTGTACTGGGAGTCAGAATAGTCCCCCTGCAGAAGCCTTTGGCTGAAGTGCTTTACTAGGAGTCCAGTAAATATTCTGGACTCCTGAACACCCCACATCTGCACCATAAATTGGGCACCTTCCCCTCTAACACCAGATATGCCAAATCCCGAAGCAATAGCAATAATGATTTCCCACCAATTCCTGTTATCATGTTTACTGGTAGTGCGCAAATCTGAGAAATGATGCAAAAAAAATATGTTGTTAAAAAGTCCAGTTAAAAAAATAAATGAATAAATAAATAAATAAATAAATAAATACATGTGACCCATATATTTAGTCATATGTTAAGATAAACATATGACTAAATATATGGGTCACATGTATTTATTTATTTATTTAGTTATTCATTTATTTTTTAACTGGACTTTTTAACAACATATTTTTTAAATTTATGGCACATTAAAAGGATAAAAAGGGAATAATTTTGTTTACAATGAAAATGAAATAACTCTTTTTAAGAAACATGGTTTAATATCAATTTTACAAAGGTTTAATAGAAGCATTTTGATAGGTTTTAATTAATGAGGAATTAAATAAATATGGAGCATTGTATGGTTGTCAGCATCTGATGAACTCGAATGGTTCTTCGACAAAAACGTACTTGTATGTGGTAAAGGCGTTAATGGTGTGGGCTCGTTTTTACGTATTGGCTCAATAAAGGATTTCAATTATCTGGTATCTCCTGCTTCGTATTTCCAGGCTTTGGACTGTTTTTTTGTTTACTAGTACTTTTTGGTCTGGATTCTGCTTCGCTTTTTTGGTTTTATTTTGTATCATTGCCCTTAAAATATGTAAGGATATTAAATGACAATAATATACAGTTGTCAAGAAATCAAAGGGAGGTTAGATGTTACTGAACAGAAATCGTGAAATGTGTGCTACTTACTTGCATTTAAAACCTTGATACAATTACTTCTACACTTTGTAAGTCTAACCTGGCTGACACACTGACTTGGAGCTAAGGAGGTCTGAATTTATGTTGTGTTTTCCTTCTCCCTACCAGTAATTATTCACAGTTGCAATTCATTATCAACAAAAACTTAGGGAGTGACTGCACTATATTTACATCTGATACACGGAGCCAAGTATTGGGAATTCAGCAGTTCTAATGAATTCACACCTCATTTGCATCTTTGTCATGCTCACAGCCCTAAATCTACACTATAAAAAGAGAACCATGTAGCTAGGGAGACTGAAGGTGAGGAGACTTGTTTATTTTGATAACACAAATGAAGATATCACTTTGGGATTTATCTGCACAGAAGACTACTGATCTTGATAATGTATGCTTACATTTTTCAGCTATATACTGGATATGCTGAAATGCCACTAAGAAAAATCTGTATAACTATATATATATATATATATATATATATATATATATATATGCTTTACTATCAAAATGTCGAACTGACATTTTCTGGTCACAACATTGAAGAAAAGGTCAAAACTGAAAATATCTGACCTGACGCAATGTCAAATCTGCTGAACGAATTTAGCAAATTCGATATTGTTGTCGAACAGAGCAGGTGACATCCATATAGGAGCACACTTATGTGAAATTCCTATACTGTATATAACACTTTTTCAGGGGGGAGCACTACAGTGAGGAAAGGGATGAATATCCCAAACTGCACTGTACAGCGATCTCTGTGCAGTACATTGACTTCATATAAGTGAATGCACAGTAGCATGTGCTGCTAGAAATTTTGAGCAAAGAGTGTTCCGCAACACAGGCAGTCAAACACCTGTATTTCAACTGTCCATCTGTGAACATCTCCACTTGACATTTTATATATATACTTTAGCAAATGCTACTTTTATCTGTATGCATGGGTATGCTTTACTGGGCATTTTATGTTCCCAGATGCACAGCCTTATTAACTGTGATCACAATTGCTAATGTTACAACTCTTTTTTTCTTTAAGCTCTTCTATTGTTATTTCTGTTAAATTTAAAAGTCCTATATTGTCAATAACACAGGGGTGTTATCTTTCTAGGATGGCCCATACATACCTCTAGGGGAGTGCTGGCCACAGGTAGACATGACTGGAAATTGCATAAAATGGAATGTTCTGTGGTAAATTTTTTATTTAACATTTGTCTGACTTGGAATAACGCCAATTTTCAGCAGAGGCCTGGGGAGAAACTCTCCAGGCACATGTCTTTGTCACGTGAGAGGAAACTAGAGCAAACCCACATGAATGCAGAGAGGATATGCAGACTCCGCGTAGAAGGCACCCCAGCTGATAATCAAACCAGAGAACCTCTTACTGTGAGGCAACAATGCTACCACTGCACCACTTCATCTGTACACATGTTTCAGCCACAGTTTATTTGATAGCACTTTTAGCATTTCACTGATGGTTTGTTAACAAAATGTGTCATTTGCTTGTTGTTTTGGGGTTCAGGAACCTAGATGCATTTCTGTGTTGGCACAACGAAAATTTTATAATGTTGCTCTCCTTATTTTGGATCCAACCTTGCTTTGTGTGGTTTATCCAATGGGTAATAGTGAAATACTCCCTTTTATGTGTTATATCTTAGCAGGACTTTTATTTATGTGATACTTATGTGTATTATCTTTCTTTTGTGTTTTATGTCACCTAGGACTATGAACACAGGCAACCCAATTCCTGCAAATGCCCCCCATCAGTAATTCTGAGACTGAAGTAATTGGGGAAGCACTTAGGAGACATGGTACCTTTCTGCTTGAGAGTGGACATGTGGATATGTTTGGCTGAATGAAAATTCTGATGCGAATGCAGGAGGTGGCCAGAGTAGGATATATTATCAGGTGCTCCATAGGGCCACTGACATGATTTCATCAGACCAGAGGAGAGTAGCTACAGTGGCCCATGAATGGATAGCTATCCAGGGACCTGCTACACAGCCACCAGTGACACCAAATGAAGCATTGCTATCCACTGTCAGGGTTCCAGACAGCTCACTGGAAAGTGCACAACAGCATGTCACTGATGTTGGTGCTGCTGTTTCAGGGAGAACAAGTATGTCCCAGGAGGAGCTTTCAGGTAGGATTACCTATCTCAGTTGTAAAATATTGACAGCAATACTTAAGTACTCTGTAACATTAATTTTCTTTTGGGAGAGGGATAGGTGTAGATTGATACAGTTAACAACACATTCTGGTTGAGTACATGTGGGCTTGGGGTAGATGTGTCACCCGAGTTATTGTTAAAAGTACCGTTAATTGACATATAAAGGGCATAAAGTTTTAACCCCCTGTATTACTGTTCATTGTGATGATGGTGTCCTTACCTTTTGCTTAACTTCTTCCAGGACCATCCACCATACCACAGGGGGCCTACAATCATCTGCACATGGTAAGTGGAACATTTTTTTGTCAGCACTGATGAGCAGTTCAAAGATATAGTTAGTTTGTGACATTGGTGTCAGGAATGTTGTGTATATTGCTGTACTGTCTGTAATTGTGGTACCACTGTTAGTTTGTTAGCATATATTGGACTATAGTAGTGTAAGTATTACTTTTCTTTCCTGTGTTTGTTGCTTATTATGACAAGTGATTCTGACAGTTGAAAGGTGGGACTCCTACCACCTGATGTCAGAGTATCAGCAGACTCTGATGATGATGGTGGCCAAACAGAGGCACAGTCAAGGGGTGCAGTGGTTGAATCTGACACTGAAGTTGACATTCAGCTATTCCCCTGTAATTCCATCAGAGACAGAGACAGTAGTCCTATGCCAATCCACTCTGGTGAGCCCTCAGATAGTGGGCAGATGGAGGGTGAGACACTCTATTAGAGTAGTGTGGTTACTGCAGCTTCAGTGCCTGTTGTCTCAGGCCATAGCCAAAGTGTGGGAGAGTTGCCACATCGGAGGTTTGTTAGGGGTGCTCAGAGGATGCCTGCTGTCCATCATCCAGGTTTCTCTCCCCTTGCCACTCAGTGTATGTTTATGGCCATCATGGAGTGGCAGATATGTTCAAATAGGTCCTTCAGAGAAATGCTTAGGGTTGTAGATGTGGCAAAGGCTGACAGGGGGATGACTGCCTCCACCATGTTGCTGATTCGATGGATTGGATGAATGACACATTGGAATGGGCAGTGTTGATGGAATATCTTCTGGGAGGGGGACAGCATCCATGTGGGTGTAGGTCAGCCACATCATCTGATGTTAGATGATGTGGTCAAGCCCAATCATGCTCCCATAGTGGCACTACTTCCACTGCTCCATCAGTAGTTGAGGTGTCCACACCCAGACATGGCAGGCCATTGGGTCATGGTCCTGGGCATCCTTGTGATGTGAGCTCATCCAGCAGTCATTCAGGTAGCAGCAGTGCATCTGACCATAGGTGTGGACATGCCAATGCTACTCCTGGCAGAACCAGTTCTCGTGGTCGAGTACAAAAACTAAAAATTGATACCTCTATCATGCATGGCTCACACCTGTTTGATACAGAGCTAGCACAGAGCTTGGCTGTGTTCTTGCAGAAACTCACACACCAGTTTCACCAAGAGGGCCTATACAGACACATACACAACAGTTACACGGTTAAGCCATGAAGCTTAAAGCTCATTCTGTTTCACTGGCCATTTGGTACTTCATCCAAATGTCTGCCTGTCTCTCTTTCTTACTCATGTGCAATCACTTAACTTTATTGTCATCCAAGACTTCCTGCCCCCCCTACACACACACACAACACCCTGTGCAAGTGATGATAGCTGTAACATATCCCTGTTTTTTATTTTTTGGATTCAGGGATACATAAGCTTTGTGTCTGATGCTCAGGGTGCATTGCTGAATTTGTGCTTAGTAAATCTGTGTTTGTGATGTTGTTTCGCTAGTTGTACTTTTTAAATAGTTTTGTCTTAGAAAGTTAGGCAGTTGATAGAATCAAAGCAGTTTTTTGCAGCAGTATGTTTAAGAATCTTCTGAGGGCTGGAAATCTGAAACTGAAATATGTCTCATTACTTTTTAATGTCTCTCTCTAATGATTTCCCAGTACAAACATATGGGGGCAAACTGAGGGCATTCTGTGACCATCAGTACTTTTGAGAGGTATAAAGATTTGAATCCTTGATGAGTGAGGCCTATTACTTGATAGGGAACACATGTATTCACATAAGTCTCTGCTATCACATGTTGAAGTCATTGTTGTACATATTTCCCACCTTTTACTTATTTACATTACTAAATAACAACATGCAAGGATACATTCATTCATCTGTATTATTACACAATTCTGTTTTAACACTCCACGTTCAAGACTTACCTTTTAAATCCAGAAGTTGCTGCACTTTTAGTTCTCTGCTGAATCTGTCTGTTACTAGGAGTACACAGCCATTGCACGGGTAGGTAAAGTTTGTGAGTATTGCCTTGCATTAGTGTTACTACATGCACATGCAAAGGATGAAGGTTTTAGCCTTTTAGGTGGTGAGTGAGTGGGCTATGCATTGCCTCTTTGCCAATGCAATATTGACCGTGCCTACTTCTGCCTACACCCACAGCAGCTGCTTGTTCCTTCTCTGATTCCTCACCTGCATGTGGCTGTAATGACATTGCCATTAGTGATGGGATGTTTGCCCCTTCACCTTGTTGATCTTGCTGAAGCTGCTTTTTCAGGATGATGTTGTGAAGCATGGCACAGATGATGAAGATTCAGTACATGTACATAGATTGTACTGCATGGCTCCCTCAAATGTATCTAGGCACTGGAACTGTGACTTCAGCAGCCCGAACACACACACTATGATATTTATGGTTTGAGTGTGTCTCTCATTATCCCGTTCTTCAGTGGGTGTGTATGCATTTCTGATGGGCATCATCAGCCACAGTTCCAGTGCATAGCCTGCATCTACCAGTACAGGACTCTGTGAGATATCACCCTAGTGAACATCTGATACATTTGGGAGGTGTGCTGGATATACGAGTCATGGTATCTGCCTGAGTTGCCAGCACACACATTCAAGATGATTCCCTTAGCATTGCATATAAATTGGCAGTTAATGGAGTGGAAGCACTTTCTATTTATGCAGACCCTTCCCTGTTCCCCAGGTAGTGGCTTGAGTTTTATATGTGTGCAATCTATGGCACCCAGTACTTCAGGGTGGTGTGGTACAGGGTAGAACTCTTGGATATTTGTGGCTCTGTCTTCAGGAATACGGGGAAAATATATGTGGTCACTGGCATGTTGGAGCATAGCATTTAGGAATTTATGGAGAATCCTGGATGCTGATGCCTGTGACACCCCCCAATATGTCCTCGGTTGGCCTTTGAAAGGTTCCTGTAGCTAAAATTCTAAGTGCCACACATACATTTGTCTCCACTGGTATAGGTTCCCCTCAGTTTGCCATGGGTCTGAGTTGAGGATGACAGAGCTTGAAGAATTCCTGTCTCCATCTACCCTGTAGTTCTCTACAATTCCCACCTCAAAGCTTTTACACAGTTGACATACAGCAGCATAAACTACCCCCATACTGTTGCAGTTACAAATATTCCTGGATCTAACTGTCATTTGGTTCAATACCAGGTTATCACCTTCCAGTATGTCATTACAATAATTGCAAAAGCTGCATTTACAGGTGCCAGCCCTTTTGTTACTGTGTCCATATTCACAGTGGACAGATGTGAGCTCAAGATAATTTTTAATGGTCTTGCCCCTTCTAAAGACCACAGTTGGATGGTTCCCTATTTTGTCTCCGGATTCTTTAAACAAAGAAAAAATCTGCCAATTTTTTATCAAAATACCCCTAATCTGAGGGACCTCATTGCAATGGGAATATGTTCTTTTCAGACACTATGACATTCAACCTTGGAAGTTATATTTCCATTTTTTGGATGATAGTTTTATCATCTGGGATAGACCCTACTGGAAGAGATCTGGTATTTTATGGAATTTATTAATTCCTTTACATGTTTTTTAAGGTTTATGGACACCATTCAGTTGGAAAGTACCAATTATTTGGATGTTACTATTTTTAAAGATTATCAGAATGAACAATGGGCTAGTAAAATTTACAGAAAACCCACATACAGCAACAACCTATTACATTGTGAGAGCAACCACCATCTCCATCAAAAAATAGGAATCATCAAAGGCCAATATATTAGAGTAGCCAGACTGATTTCCTCTCACAACCATTCTGTGGCAGAATGTGAGACACTGTGGCAAATGTTACTGAAGAGGGGGTACCCTGAGGGCACAGTTGCCAAGATTTGGGATAATATCATGGAGATAAGAATGAAGGGAGATATAGTACCCCTTATACACCCCACCTCCACTTTGGCAATAGGTGCATTTTCTAGGAGACAAGTGGATGGGCCTATTATGCCAAAAGCCTCTGTTACAGAATTTTGCAATGAGGCCCCTCAGATTAGGGGCATGTTGATCAAAAACTGGCAGATTTTTTTTTTGTTTAAGGAATTCAGAGACAAAATGGGGAACCACCCAACTGTGGTCTTCAGAAGGGACAAGACTATTAAAAACTATCTTGAGCACACATCTGTTCACTGTGAATATGGATGCAGTAACAAAAGGGCTGGCACCTATAAATGCGGCTTTTGCAATTATTGTAATGACACTGGAAGGTGATAACCTGGTGTTGAACCAAATAACAATTAGATCCAGGAATATTTGTAAATGCAACAGTATGGGGGTGGTTTATGATGCTGTATGTCAACTGTGTAAAAGTTTTTATGTAGGCAAGACAAAAAATCAAAGAGCCTATATATGAACACAAAGCTGATATTTGAAAACTGGATAGTAAAAACACCCTCGCCAAACATATTATAGAGTACCCCAGTCACAGTTTTCTATTTTTTGTTTTGGAATAAGTGTTACAAGACCTTAAAGGGGGACCATGGGAGGATAAATCAGAAGAAAGGGAACTGCATTGGCAGTTTAGATTAAATGCTATCAACCCTCCTGGTCTCAATGAAGGGGTGTCTATAGCTTGTGTTTTAAAACTTAAATCTTATACTGTGTAGCCAGATGCTGCTGTTCTGTGCATTTCAATATTATATATATATATATATATATATATATATATAGATATATATAGATATAGATATATATATATATATATATAGATAGATAGATACACACACACACACACACATATATATATATATATATATATATATATATATATATATATATATATATATATATATATATGTGTGTGTGTATATATAACAACTTTTTTGTTGGGCAGGGATTATTTTTATTTTCATTTTATATTTGAAAACTGATAACATAGTATTTTTTAAGTTTTAACTTGTAACATGTTGTTGCTTTAAGACATGCTTTTTTCTACAAGTTAGTGCATTGATGATGCAAACTGCCATGTGATTATAGGGAGGGGTATTTAAACTTGGGGTTTGTGCCTTTGTAACAGATTCTGATGATGTATTTTTATACGAAAGTGCTCAATCTTGTAAATTTTTCTGTGTTTTATTAAAGTCCTGGAAGCTCTTCTTGGCCTGTATTTTTCATTCCTGGACTATCTTCCTGGTGGTGGAATTTGGCTAAAATTAAAACAATAGCCAATCCAAGAACAGCAGCAATGGTCAACTGGAAGTTTAATAAAACTTATTTTAATTGTATTAATCTTCCCATTAACCTTTGCTGCTGTTGTCGGATTGCCTACTTTTTAGTTTTACTGGTTTGCATATTTTGTGGCTTCAGGTGTTTTTTGGTTAACAGTTTGTAAGTCACTTGTTTTGTTTTTAACTATTAAGTACATATGGAAATATTGTTTATTTTCATAATTACTAACAAACAACTTAAACACAGCAAAATTGACAAGATTGAGCACTTTCGTATAAAAATACTTCATCAGAATCTGTTACAAAAGCACAAACACCAAGTTTAAATACCCCTGCCTATAATTACAAGACAGTTTGCAACTCACTTGTAGAAAAAGCATCCCTTAAAGCAACAACGTGTTACAAGTTAAAACTTAAAAAATATTATATTATCTATTAGTTTTCAAATATAAAATGAAAATAAAAATAATCCTTGTCATGTGATTATAGGGAGGGGTATTTAAACTTGGGGTTTGTGCTTTTGCAACAGATTCTGATGAAGTATTTTTATACGAAAGTGCTCAATCTTGTCAATTTTGCTGTGTTTTATTAAACTACTGGAAGCTCTTCTTGGCCTGCATTTTTCATTCCTGGACTATCTTGCTGGTGGTGGAATTTTGCTTTTTAGTTTTACCGATTTACAAACTGTTTGAAACCTTAGATGGTGTTGAACAAAACTGTGTTTTGATATTTGCATGGTAAGTTACACATCTTAAGTTATATTCAGTTTTCTTTGTTTTGCTAATTATACAGTTAAGCATATGCTTTGATATTTCTTCAGAAATCTCAAAAACATGCATTTATAGAGGAATTTCTTGTTGTCATGTGAAAGCTTATGTGTGGTTAGCAAATATGTGCTAGTAATATGTCTAGGTTGTACAAGTTTAATATATATGAGCATTTGTTTGTGAAACGTTACAAAATATAATATGGGGTTATCTACATTATAATATATTTAAGCATAATATGGGGGTTTTCTGCATTATAATATATTTAAGTATGTGTGCAAAGACTATCCATGCACTACTATCACTCTAAAGAATACTTCTTGCAGATAATATTGCTATTTCTACAGTTTTAGTAGGTTTTATTCTTCACTAAATATTTATTTGTTAATCTTATGCTTTTTAAGTTTATGAAATGCTATTGTATTGTGGCTGCTAGAAGAGTGACATTCCACACTTCATAGGTGTTAATTTATTTATTTAACATTTGGTTAGCAGGAAAGTCTGGCTGGCAGAAGAGCCCATTTTCAATACAAGTCCAGGGAGAAAAGCTACAGTACAGAAATTAAAAATAATGATTTGCAAAAAAAAAAAAAAAAAGAATCAACATTAACAAAGGAGGAAAAGCACATTTACAACATTCCCAAAATATCTTATACACAAAAAGCACATCTACAACATTCCCAAAATATCTTATACACAAAAAAGCACATCTACAACATGCCCAGAATATCTTATACACAAAAAAGCACATCTACAACATTCCCAAAATATCTTATACACAAAAAAGCACATCTACAACATTCCCAAAATATCTTATACACAAAAAAGCACATCTACAGCATTCCCAGAATATCTTATACACAAAAAAGCACATCTACAACATTCCCAAAATATCTTATACACAAAAAAGCACATTTACAACATTCCCAAAATATCTTATACACAAAAAAGCACATCTACAACATTCCCAGAATATCTTATACACAAAAAAGCACATCTACAACATCCCCAAAATATCTTATACACAAAAAAGCACATCTACAACATTCCCAAAATATCTTATACACAAAAAAGCACATCTACAACATTCCCAGAATATCTTATACACAAAAAAGCACATCTACAACATTCCCAAAATATCTTATACACAAAAAAGCACAACTACAACATTCCCAGAATATCTTATACACAAAAAAGCACATTTACAACATTCCCAAAAGATCTTATACACAAAAAAGCACATCTACAACATTCCCAGAATATCTTATACACAAAAAAGCACATATACAACATTCCAGAGAGATCATATACAGTTTTTAAATACATTGACTACGCATATTCAATGACAGAAAAATAATTGTGACATAGTTTAGAGTTAAGAACAGGGTAAAGTATTTGTAATAATGTGTATAATTTACATATGATGTTAGTGATGTGTGATGCAAATGTTATTCTAGCATTGGTAGAGGTTGTATGAGGTAAGAAGCATCCTAGCTAAACAGAGTAGAGACATTTATAGAAGGTCATTATAAAGAAGGGTGCTAAAGGATAGATGTAATGGGAAATATAGGGAACTGCAGAGTTGATAAAGGTGGAAAATAAGGTACTGCAGTATTGTTAAATATGATGAATAGTACACGATGAGATAAAAATGAAGTAATTGATGTAAGGTGGAAGTTAGCCTTTAATGAGTTAAGAACACAGTCTGTGAAAATAATAATTTTATATATAATGAACATGTAAATAATTGCAACTCAGTCAGAGAGTTTGTAGTTCACCATCACTATCTAGTACAAAAGTCATACCTTTATTCAAAAGTGATTTCTTTGCTTTGGTCAAAATATGTCATGATAAATTATAGGCAATGTCAGATGGTTCTACTTGTACTAAAGTTAAAACAATATGAAAGCTGAATTTTAGCATGTATTTTTGATCATGTGATAATGCATGTGACTGTACCGGGCTTTTAAAATGGAATGTGTTTGTATGACAGATTCATTGACCCTAAAGAACCATTAGCAAAAGTGATTTTAACTTGTCTTTTATTAATAAATTGCTGCAGCAGTTGGTACAACCCTGTGTTGGTACAACCCTTTTGCTCTTTTTACATGGATCTTGCATTTATCTCCTGAGCTGTCTGCTGGTATGTTGGAAAATTTGTCCTTACCCCATGTTTGTGCAATTTGGACTTTAGTATATATTATTAGCTGGGGAATGCCTGGCAAAAATAAATGTTTTAGATTGCTTTTGAAATATAGATTTTGCATACTCTGAGGCTAATCTTTGTTAAGTATGTTTTTGTCGATCTTTTGCAGTCCTTTTTTTCGTTATCTATCTATCTATCTATCTATCTATCTATCTATCTATCTATCTATATATATCATCAACTTTTTGGAAAGTTGAAAGTCATATGGTCGAGACCATATGTTTGACTTTCTGAAAGGTGTAAGCATCTGTATAGAGATCGTTGTGCAGAAGAGATTGGGGAATTTACCCTTTTCCCTATTGCAGTGCAATCTCGGAGATGGCATATATAATTTGCTGGGAGCATGGGGAGGGTGCACAGGGTGGGGGCTTGCCCCACTGCAAAAATGCACATTTTGCTTGTTTTTTTCCTGTTTTTAACTTTCTTTCAAAAAGCTGACAATGTCTTAGACACACACACACACACACAATATATATATATATATATATATATATATATATATATATATATATAAATATATATATATATATATATATATATATATATATATATATACGTTATTTATATATATTTTAGATCCATTCTTATGTTTCTTATCCAGATGGTTGTTTGTGGGGTTTTGCTGCTTCCTCCCTCCCTCCCCCTAATGTCAAAATATACAACTTCTGATGTTTTGGCAACTTGGCAAAGAAGAATACACAGATTTCTCTTTCTTCCTATGTGAACTTGGAGAGAGTATGTATATATATATATATATATATATATATATATATATATATATATATATATATATATATATATATATACATATACAAATAAAAAGAAGAGACATGGAGGCAAGAACTGATGAGTGAACACTTTCATTCTTTATTAGGTACTAGAACTCCATAAGAATAAAAAATACAGTGAAATAATGCATTAAAATACAGTAAGCACATAAGAGGTAATTTAAAAACCTCCTATCAGCGAGCTACTGTGAAAATCAGCTATTAAAAAATGTGTAGTGACCAATCAAGCCTTAGGAGGGCAGAAAATGGTAAAGAGCCAATTACAAAGTGAAAAACAGCAAATTAGCCTATCAGAAAGTCCCGGTACCAAAAAGTAGCCTATGGCAAATTAGTTGGATACAGCTAAAAGAAAATAAGTAAAGAAAAGGCTGTATAGTGCGGCAGCAAGGAGTAAGCTGTGAACCATAAGGAGTCACTAAAGAAATGATAAAATGGACAATCTCAAGATGAAATCATAAAACTATCCCTTTCTGAGAATAAACTTAGCAGTGTACCCAGTGGCATATGTAGTAAAAAAGAAAAGATATGTCTCGATGTAGACTGTCCGTGTAACATGACAACAACAACAGGAGGAAAACAGGTGGAATATTGATCAAGGTTAATATTATACACAGAATAGCAAAAACAAACACAGTGTGACTAGAAGTGTAGAAATAAAACTAAGGTAATAACACCAAAGCATTAGAATAATAAAATAATAAAGTACAGGCTGATGGAACTACTACATATAACAAACCTTTCAGCAGACTTTTTTGTCTCCAGGGAATGGGAACACGAATTATAGAGACAATATAAATATGAGAGGAACAAGGGAGAGGGGTTGTGGCAGGGGCAGAGGTGCACCAAGATTTCAGAACCTGGGAAGACCGATGCGCACAAGAAGCAGCGTGCAGTCTTAGATGTTGTTCCTTTAAAACCTTCAACCTGCAATAATGCATTGCCACTTGATTCTTCAAGCCACACAATATGCACTGAATCTTTTCAGTATGTTAACTTTACCATTGAGGAGATGACTTACATGCCTCCCAATATCACTAATGGCAGTGTTTAACTTGACTGAAAGGAATTTTTCCTCTGATTATTTCAACCTGTTAAGCAAAGGATTCTCTTTCATTCCTGCGGAGTGAGCTTCCCTTATAGACCTTCTGTTGGATTTAAGACTCTATCTTCATAAACTTAACTTGAAAATTGTATATAATAATGAAGATGATGATTCCAGTGATTACTCTTCTACACCCAAACTACTGCTTTCTGTTAAAAGAAAAAGTGTATACAACCCAGTACTGCATAACTCTTTGATAATTTTTTTAAGAGATTGTGAAGAAGACTTTCATAATTGGAGACCAATTTTCCCACTAATAAATGGCTCAACTTAAGTGCATCTGAAATGCAAGCTTTAAAGACCCTGTCTCACGACACCATCCCATCATGAAAGCTGATAAGGGCACACGTGTGGTCTTAATGGAACAGGACACATACATCCAAAAAATAGAATCTGACTTACAAAACAGTGACTATTTTAAATTAGTTGACTCTGACTTTGTGCAGCACAGATTCCAAGAGATTGATAATATCCTGAGTAGCCTTGAATAGGAGCAACATTTTTCTTTCCAGAAGTACTCTTTCATGCATGTTCCTCATCCCAGCTTTGACAAACTTTTCGGAATACCAAAAATCCATAAAGATACTAACAACCCACCTTTCCATCATATCATTTCCAACAAAAAGATGAAGATGTAAAGGATTTCTGAATATGTGGACATTACACTTAACCCCTTAATTCAAGCGACACAGCTTTATTTAAAAGATTCTTGGGGTTTTCTTAATTATTTCTTGCGCAGAGTGATGTTACTGGATGCATATTTGTGATCCTGAACATTGTATTTTTATATACTAATATTCCTCATTTACAAGGGTTAAACTTGATTGAACTTTATTTAATGGATTAAGCAAAATTCACACAGGACAAGACTGACTGGTTAATAATTTCTTCCACTTTACTAAAAAGATTTATCAGCAAATCAAGGGTGTAGCCATAGGGTCTGAGATGGCCCCATCCTATGCAAACTTAGTCTTGAACACCTGGGAAACAGAAAAACTAATCCTGTTACCCAGGTTTAAAAAAAAACAGGTTTTATCCTCATTATATTGACAATATATATTTTTACATGGACTGGCACCAGCTCTGAGCTTGATGCATTTGTCCAGTCCCTATCAGATGGTATTGGCTTTCTTGAATTAGTTATTTCTAATTGTGGCCATTCAATCTCCTTTCTTGACACTACTGTTTCTATTGACTGTGTTAATAACCACTTCACATCCACCATACGCAGGAATGACACATACAGGAAAAACTTTTTTGCATTTTTCAAGTCAACACCCATACTTCATGAAAGTTAATGTCGTATGAGGACAGTTTATTAGACTATCTCGGCTATTCAGTGAAGACCTTGACTTTATTCATGAATCTAATGTGCTCAAAAACTTGTTCATTCAAAGAGAATATCCTGCAGAATTGATTGAGCAAATTGCCAATGAAATCACATCTCATAGATATTCTAAGTTCAAACCTACCCTCCAGTTTGGCTTCACTTCAAATAAGACTGATATGTCTTCCAATTCCACCCAATGCTTGAGTTTCGCAGTCCCGATATCCTGGGATATGTATGCTGTCAGAGATATTATGAACAAGAACTGAAACATTATTCACAGCTGCTCAGACCTTAAGAACACTTTGTGGACACATCAAGCCCACATGCTTGGCTAAAGTCAACTTTCAGAGGTTTGGCACAGAAGAGCAACTGGATGAGAAGCTATCCTTTTCTGGGTCCAAAATTTAATATAATATAAATAAGAATAAGCTATCTACTTAAATAGCATTTTATTCTGTCCTTTCAGATGCTCTGCAAAAGATTCATACTAGCCAAGATTTTTTTTTTCCTACAGGGAAAAAACAGAGAGTATCAGTATACATCATTACAGTACATAACTAGCTGCTTTAAATATGTAATATAAATGATTGTTTCAATCAGACTATATAAGAGTGGGCTGATTAAGAGGATGGACGGCTGGATATGATAAGGCTTTATTTTTATTAAATGGTATCCTTGTTCCACAGTCACAGAGAATTTATTAAGCTAAGTGTCATCTGCCTAGATACCTCTCAGACTATATAGGATGCTACTTATCATTTGGTGGTGCTGCGGTAACATTGTCGCCTCACAGTAAGACACGGTCCGGTTCGATTCTCAGCTAGCGCGTCTTCTATGTGGAGACATGAGTGAATGGGCATACCTTCGTTGAAGGTTGTGCATCAGGGCTGGTAACTCTGCACATAAAAATCAACTAACAATCATTAGCGGACCGGAGTTCCGCTGTGGCAACCCCTAACCGGGAAAAGCCGAAAGACACAAACAAACAAGTGTCTGGTGCAAAGAATCAAGACCAGCAGCTATTTTCTAAGACCTTAAACTATTAACCATTTTAGATGCTTATTGTTTTTGATTTTTTTTGTCTTTTCTGTCTTCCTAATGAGAGTTTTTGCAACATGGCTGTATGTTTATCAGCATCTGCTATTACAAGTTATTACTTTTTCTTGGTTATGCCTATGCATATGCATGTTAAACCAAAATCACTGCAACATAATGCATAGAATTCAGGATGCAGTGTGTGTGTTACCTTCATTTCATTTGTGCATGATCTACTTTGTAAACTCATGTTGCATATGGCCTGCTTGTGCCATAGTTTTATAAGATTTATAAATTTCATTCTCAAACCCAAGGACTGAAGCATCTTGTAGGCTGCTGCTCATGCTTGAATACAAACTCAGACAAGCAGCTGCCGCAGCTTACCCAAACAGATTGTTCAAGTTCAAGCAAGATAAGTGAGGAAGCCATGATGAATAGGTGGGAATGTAGCCCAGGGCAATGGTTAGAAAGGGAGTTTTATGATTTTGGAGGGAGATGTTGATTTAGGGAATAGGGGTTGAATGGGCTTTAGGTTTAAGGAATGGGAATGGGGTTTTATGGTTATTGAGAGAGAATGGGGTCTCAGCGGTAGGAAGCAGATTTTAGGTTTAAGGATCAGTAAACAAAGTCTTAGGCTTATGGAGTGAGAGGGGAGTCTTAGGGTTGGGGAGCAGAAGGGGCAGTATTACGTGTAGGGAGAGAAAAAAGGGGTTTTAAAGTTAAGGTTAGAGTTAGGATTCTTTTAGGGCTATACAGTTTTGTAGGATAGGGTGTTAGAAGGGCTAAGTGGTTATGATTGATTTAGTGGCAGTTAGAGTAGTAGCCTTTTTGAGCAAAAGGCAGGTAACAAATATGTTGCGAGAAATAACAAGCAAGCACTTGTACAAGACCCAAAGCATTATCCAGAGGGTGCAGTCAACTAAGATATAGTACAAGTATGCCGTCTCTCCTCAGGTTTATGTATCTTAAGAGTTAAGGACTTAGCTCTTGGGATCAGAAATAAGCTACAAGTATTGGATGATGATGGGCATGGAAAGAACTTAGTTCTCCTTTCTACAGATGATTGCATACTAATTAGTGGCCACATATGTTATTCAACCAATTCTAGCTGAATTTCAATAATTTGGACATATTTTAGGCATTCAATGCAATGAAAAGGAAACTGCAGTAATTAGAATGGGAAAGATAAAGGTCTTTGCCCATGTGGACCAACTGAGAAAGTCTACACTGCCAAATACCTACACCTTGTGGTTTCCAGTAGACTACATGAGACAGCCTGTGATAATC
The DNA here is from genome assembly GCF_019279795.1 of Protopterus annectens. NCBI lineage: Eukaryota > Metazoa > Chordata > Ceratodontiformes > Protopteridae > Protopterus > Protopterus annectens. Next base: position 1,100,689,313 of record NC_056727.1, on the reverse strand, counting down.
TGAATGAAGTAAACAGCAGTACACCAAAGCATTGCTTAAAATATTAGAATATTTTTCAAAAGATGTGGGTAAAGTAAAGGCATTCCCTACAATAATCTTTATTCACTTATACATTGTAAGATATATCCTCAATTCTCCCTGCCACCCAGGAATGCCCCACTAGCAAAGGAAGATAAATGTTGCCATTCAAAGGACTACATGGAGGGGAATTTCACACTAATATCAGGTAAACAGCAGAGGGGGAATAGGGTGTCCCAAATATTTCATAGTATGCCCTAACCTTCAACATATTCCAACTTAGAACTGAGTGCAGAGGTTCACTTCATATTGGCACTGATTCAGAGGATTAGGAAAGATGTGATGCTACCACCTAGTGGGTTGGTGACACAGGAGAAAGAGCCACTAAGACAAGAAGACATGTGGATTGAGGGATTGTACTCAGGAGATGATCTTGGACAACTCAATAATAACTATAACTTTTGAGGATTAAGCTGGGAAATATTACTAGACATTAGAGTTCTATGCCTGGTCTCAGTTATGTACCAGTGATGAGGCAAACCTAATTTCACAAAGCAAGCTAATTTAGGAGAACCTAATGCACCAGAATGGGTCAGAAAAAGAAGCCCAGCATTTAAGTATGAAACCATAAATAGATCGTCCTCAAGACAGAAAAGTACTGCCCTTTGAAATAAGTGAAAAACTATCAAAAAAGGAGAAGAGGGGTGATTTAAGGGCTTTTCAGGGGTGAGGGGGGTTAGTAAAAAAAAATTCAAAATTCAGGGGACTAAAACAAAGGCTTATACTTCCTTGAAAGACATGGGAAGAAATAAGGTAAAATATCCAAGCCATCAATAGTGGTTCATATTATGAGGAAGGTAGGTAATTAATTTATTTCTGACAAGCTAGTTAATTTTACTCAAACAGCTAGTTAATTTCATGCAAAAACAAATGTTAACTCAAAAAAATATCTTTTAGCACTGGTTATTTCCAACAGCCAGCGAACAGGTTTAGTGTGTTTCATCTCCAAAAAGAGTTGGTCTAATTAATCCCCATTAAAATTGCAAACAGTTCTGTGTCCTTCTATAGCTTAATGTACCATACAGTTTCTTAAAGAAAGCTTACACTGCTTTATATTTGTTGCTAAATTCTGAGTTAACAAGAAATCATAATAGGGCCTTTCCCGTCAGATCATACAACTTTCCCTTGATTCATTTTCTGGTTGATGAGAACTTAATTTCCTTTCAGCCCAAATTGCTACAGATTATTCTAGTAACCTGCATATTAATAGTCTGACATCTATTTTTAAGTCCTGTCCTGGGCAAAAAAGTTCACGTGTACCTATCACAATGTAGCATGCAGTTAAGTAGCTCAAGTCTCATATGATTTGGTAAGCAGTCAGTGCATCAGTACTGTCAGTGTCACACTACATGTATGTATACATGTACATGGGATGGTGTGTGTGTGTCTGTCTGCCAGTGTATGTGTATTTCCCTAACTGAAGCTGTGTTTTTCACTACTCGCTATAAAACTACAGAGTTCACTACATTGGGAAGTCTGCATAGTATAGCATTCCCTACAGCACAACTTTGTATACTATAATACATTTCTTTATTGGTCAGCAAAACCTTGTTCTGATGAACTGAATAAATGTAATGTAGCCATTATGTGTCACTGAGTGACCTGTGTCTCACTTTTGTTGACAAGAAATGCCCAATTCTATTTGATCACCGCCCATACTAATGACTTAACTTTACATCAACAAATAAACACAATTCACTGAGGACAGGTCCATAAATCAATGCATTCCCAACCTATGGAATAAGTTACCATTTTAGGTCAAGGAATATACTACTTTCCCTGCCTTTAAGGTTAGTCTTGATAAGTGGATGGTAGATGTAAATCTACACCAGGGTTATCATGTATAAACTTACATGATCTGGGAGGTGGGCTCTACTAAGTGATTGGAAAGAATGTCAAGAACTGTTAAGTGGTGTACATGGGCTACACCTCCTAAGGTCCCTGTGATTGCTTGTCTAGTATCATTCCTATGTTCACACTGAAGGCATTTTAAAGAATTATAGTCCTGTAGTCTGGTTGGACTGTAGCTTGGCTGAACGTGCCTGTGAAATGGAATAAGAGGAACAGGAGGAGCACTGGTTGAATCAAATGGCAAAAGCAGGCAGCAACCATTAAACAAAGGAACAAAAGTAAACAAAAAGAAAAAGGGCTTGGATGTTTGATTTACAGCACTTCTCATAATTTAATTCAGTAGAGTACACATAAGAGTTGACTGGATACTTTAAAAAAGGCAATATTTTGAAGTTACTGTGGCACATATGAAAGAAAAGTGCTCCCAATACAAACAGCATTGTGAGTGTGTGTGCCTTGTTTTGTTTTTTTTTTTTTTTGTATCTGTAGCAATGAAGTAGAGTGTGAAAAGTTTCTTTGTATATGTGTTTTAATTGAAAGAGAAATGAAGTACAACTTAGTGAATGTAATGGCTATATATAGCAAACTGAATGAATAAATTTACAAAGTAAATGAACTTATGTAATAGCCCCCTCCTAATGAACATTATTTAAAACAAGTTTTTCTCACCAAAGCTATAGAGTTTTTATTTATTTATTTATATTTGTTGACCGGGAGTGTCCGACTGGACGTTGGTCCATTTTCAGCGGAGGCCCGGGGAGAAAAGCTCCACGGTTAAAATAAACAGACAGTGGTTACATTGGTTTACATAGCGATTAACAATTTACATAGCAATTACTTACAACATATTTACAGATGAAGAACATAGTACATTAGTAGACAACTAGAATCTTTATCTGTGAAGTACATAACAGACATTAACAAATGTTACAAGAAGAAGTTCCTGCTGTATAATAAGTACTGGCTTATGAGCATCTGAGCTTGCTAAGTAGACAGCTAGAATCTTTATCTGTGAAGTACATAACAGACATTAACAAATGTTACAAGAAGAAGTTCCTGCTGTATAATAAGTACTGGCTTATGAGCATCTGAGCTTGCTATAATCAAGGTAGTTAGTGGAGTGGAAAGAAAGGTTGTGGTTGGATGGGGAGGGTGATATTAGAGTGGGAGTTGCAAGGGCATAGCCAGCATGTTTTTAGGTGCGCTTCTAGTAAAGTAGTTGCTCAACTGTTGCAGTGATCCAGGTCAGCAGATGTGATTTCTGTATTCTAGCAAAAGCCACAAGCCAAAAAACAACTTAAGGTAACCTGCATACTCTCATTAGATGGTTTTGCCATTTAAATCTATTTTGTCCATTTTAAACTCTGAATAAGGTAAAGTACATAGCAGAATACATGAATGCTTTATTGCCTTTCCTTCTGTGTGCTTGAGGCTGTGGAAATTAAAATGAACCTCTATTCTATTAGGATAAAATAATAGATAATTCAATTCTGCGCTGCAAGTAGAGGGCCATCAAAATATTAAGGTGTATGTGAAAATTCCTTTTCATTGTGAAACATTTAATGATTATTTGACCAACCTTACCTCTCTTCATGACAGGTGCATGGAATGTGACATGCTACATACATTTACTTGTCTTCATATTACTAGGTAAAGAACAACCTTTACTAATTTGCATCTTTTCTGTAGTAGGGAAAACAGTAATGAAAAAATATATGTAGGGCCATAACATTATTAACAAATGTTGCTGCAGATGGCTGTAGCAAAGGCCAAGTATGTTTGCTCAAGTTAAATCATTTGAACAAATAGAAATGTATTACATGAAGTATTAAAACAAATATTAACATTACTGTACTCAGTGCTGTTATTATGGCATTCAGGAGAAATTAAAGAGAAGTGTTAGACTGAATCAGTCAGAAATAACACTATTTACAACTCTTGAAAGGCTAGCAATGTGCTTAAAATATGTAATGTGCATCATTTCTAGAATGAGGTCCACTAATTTATCCTTATGGTACATACAAGAAACATAGAAACTGAAAGTCAGGTGTTTGTGCCTGCCTTTATAAATTGCCTTCCTTTTACAACATGGCAGAGGCATGGAAATAATAAGCTGCTTCAGTTGCAGAGCTTGTGCTATTTAAAAATATATAATTTGTCAGTTACTTGAGGCTATTTACTGATGCAAGTAATGATTTATTGAAAAGCAATGCATGATTAATGTATGTACTGAAGCAATTTATGTAAAGTGATTAATGCATATAAATGATTTACATAAAGCGTTAGATGATTTCCAATAGCAAGGGGCTGTTTAGTGCTCATACAAGGATATTATTTATACATACTGGTTTATGCATATGAAATATGTACCTGATAGCACTGCAAGGTGAATTTTCCATTAAAAAGATGCATGTTAGCTGTATAAGGAACAATAATGGATACAGCAGGATTTTGGGTGAGAGGATGACTACGTTAAAAGAAGTTGTGATATGGATATGATTATACACTGAAGTAAAGATTATTTACTGAGAGAATACTGACAGCCTTGCATGATAAATAATCATTACTACTACAAAGTGATTGATGTATTTATTATAATATGGAGTGCTATAATAAGTTATATATAGTGACTGTGGCATAAAATATAATTTACCTAATCCAGTATTACATCTCCGTATATTACATTTGATAATTTGTAATGTCAAAAGCAAACATTTTTACTGCATTCTGATTTGCCATACTAATGGAGACTCAATATACTTATAATATGATGTGTATGTACCAGACATACATAAATGTGCCTTTGGAATGTAACTTAACACAGGCAAATCACCAAATAAATACCAGAGTATTGTAATTCAGTTTTCTGTTTTGTTTTGCTACAGCACTGATATCACCTTTATTCTTTGCAAGCTCCCTTTCTGTAGCACTGCCAGAAACTATTGCTTGTGGGGTTTAAGGAGGGTACTGTCTCCTTACAAAGAATACAAGGAAGGGGTGTGAGTAGGTATGACACAAATAGCACAGTAGTAAACTATGCCTCTTTCATGTTACTTGTACCACTGGATCTGCAAAAAAAAAAAAAAAAAAAAAAACATATTTTGACATGCAAATTATTTAAAACACATGCTTACATATAATTAAATATTATTAAAAGTATTTTACAGTGTTTGACTTTAGTATTAAAACAAGTTTATAAATAAATGGGACAAAATTTATAGGAGACAGAAGCAATTATAAATTTCGGACAGTAATCAGTAATTGGTAGTATAAAAAGAGCAGAAACACGGTCCTCATAAAGAAACCAAATTAGGCAGTGCAAATAAAACACCCATAGTGACTTTTGCCACTAAAAGCAATTAAGCACAGCAAACAACACAATAAATTAAGTGATTGTTGGCAAAGTGATTTATACTTTAGTGTTAGAAAGGCCTACTTGGTAAATTGGCAAGGAATTAGTTACAAAATGACAGGACCTGCCAGAATGTAAGGTATTCTAAGCTGCTACACAATAACAGGATACCTATATTGAAAGAATAAAGTGTTTATATGAAGTTTGTAAAACTAAAGGTACCAATAATGTTATATATGCCTAATACAGTAGTCATCAAATGAATGGGCTATTATGCATTTTACTAGCAACAGTAAAAAGTAAAGAAGCAGTTATGAGGACTGTAGACACCTTGAAGAAACACTTGCATGCAAAGCTTTTTGAATTCCAAGGGTATCCATGCTTCTGGTTTAAAATTTTGCTCTGTCCTTGTTAAAACTCATAAAGTGTTGAGAAAAGATGGTGGATTATGCTCACATAATAGCACTTTAGTTAGAAGCTTCTTTTTATTTTTCTTTTGTATATACACAGTGAGTTTTCTCTACACTTTGTCAAAGTACAGAATGGATTAGGAATCTTCTGTAAGAAATCACAGCTTTCTAAACATTGTCAATTGCAGAACAGATGAGGCCAGTGTGATTCAGTTCAACACACCAATGCCAAACTCAGTTTGGTATTTTCTATAAGAAATCACGGCTGCTACAGCAGTGATTCCTTTTGTTTAGAAAGATTTCCTTTCTGCTCATGTCTATGTGACTATAACGTTGGTATATATGTTTCTGTAGTGGTATAGGCTAGCCCCCACTCCCAGTGCAAAAAAGTAATTTATTTAATTAAGTTTAGTTCTTAACAATTTGAAATTATATGAGTTTTTTCATAGCTGAATTTTACCTTATTGAATCATGTTGGAAGTATATATTAAGTCATACATTTTTATTTTATCAACATTCAAAGTTAGCTGCACCAATATTTACTGTAATCATCTGAGACTAAATTTTTCCAAGTGGTGACCATGGCCTCTCATGCATTCAAGTTTTCATCTTCGAATTCTAACATCATTTTACGATGGTGAAGTTTGAAATTGATAAGGTGAGGAATACTGGTGGGGTTGTCAAAAACAAACTGATACACAAGGACAGGTGACTTCAGTTGTCTGGTCTTTATGTTTCCAGCTTCAAAACTTCTCATGCATCATGTATTTACACCCAGCTGATAACCTCAAAATGGTGGTGGATGTTCTGGACAGATCTTTTCCTTGTTATTGCAACTTCTTCTAAATGTGGCTTCCTCTCACAGAACTTAACTTTGCAACTTGTGCAGAACATGTTAAGCTTATGGAACAACTAGTTACTGTTGATGAAACATGGTTACTCCACTATGATCCTGAGACAAAACAACAGTTCATGCAATGGCGGCACTCAGGTTCACAAAGCCCAAAGAAGTTCAAGACCAAAAATTTAGCAGGAAAGGTCATGACCACAGTGTTTTAGGATCAGGAAAGTGTTGGGATTGGTACACTCCTTAACCAACACATTACTCTTGTCTTCCTAAGTCTGTACTGGTTACCTATAAAGTCTTGTTTTTTCCTTTAAAGTTATTTATTATCTATTTGGTCCTAAAATATATGGGAATCCCCACCTGAAAGACATCATATTTCCATCCTTTGGGTTGCTGGGTGTTTCAATATTTAATCTAGAGTTTTCTGGTGCTTGTATCTTCTGCTATAAGGATCCATATTACTAGATCCTTCTTCAACAGACATTCTCATATTTTATAAGTTGAAAAGCCCACTGAAGACCCATTTATTTGTTCTTTCCCATTATGTTGGAACCATTTTATTCCTCAAAAAGATCACCTACATTTTTTTTCCACTTTTATTCATATCTGGGATTAAAAAAAAAAAAAAAAAACACCCTCTCTAGTTAAGGGCTGCAGCAAAAATGGCCTGTTTCCAAGATGCATTTTTTTATGATTCAGAAACACATTAACCACAATTAGAAAAAGCCTCATTATTGGCTAATTTGTATGTTTCTGGATAGCTGTTTACTATCATGAGTGCAGATTACCTCTTTCCTGTTGTAGTTAACAGTGTCAGCAGATGCATTGTGTTAGCACAGGCACCAGCCCTCATTCACTCTTCCACACACATATACATAGTGAAACATACACGTAGAAACCACATACTCCATACCTGTCCCTGTTGTCAGAATATCCCTAATATCTCCTTTTTTGCAGCCCTGGCAATTCATATATGATTAAAGTTAGTTATTAATGCCAGACATTATAGTTTCACACTTATTCTTCAGTAAATGCATGCTAGTGCAAAAAGCTGCTATTCTAATGATTTTCTAAGCTTGTCACAGTATTAATAAAAATCTGTCCCTGTGTTTTTATACCAGCATTTCTTTAGGCTTTGACTGCATTTCTCACTCATTGAGGATGACAGGTATGCTTTATGTTTCTTGTCCCTCTCACTCATAACTCACAGACTGTTACAGGCATTGAATAATGCCCAAGATCCTCAATATATATTATAAAACCCCTTCCTGCATTAACTTATCAGTTAGCATAGCTGGTCAATATTCATGTTTCCTGTGGCAAGAATGCAGAGCTTGAAAAAGTTTCCTCTTTGTTATTTCTTTGTGTTTTATTTTTATTACATCCCTGATGTCTAGTGGTGGCTCAGATCATTAATATTCTCTGTGGGGTAGTGCATGGTTTGGATCACTTTTAGTCACTTTAAGGCACACTAACTATAGTATCCCTGGTGTCTAGTGCCCCCCACAACCCATATCATTTTTCCATTTTCCTTTTTTCAAATTGCCTTTAAGGGCATAAAGTATTGTCCCTGGTGTCTAGTGTTACTCCTGGCCATAAGTGCTATTCAGGCATGGCATGTTAGAGTTCTATCAGATGTCTAGTGTTTCATACAAATTCCCATACTGTTTAAGTGCTGCTCAGGCACAAAATGTAAGAGTTCTCCTTGGTAGCTGTTGGTACCCCTCATCCCATGTCTTCTTGGTTATACATGGTGGCTACTGGTTTCATCATTTCAACTATTAGATAACACAGTTATTCCATGGTGTCTAGTGTTAACCACCCCAACATCATGTTGTATTTAAATACCATTAAAGCATGATTTCCAAGAGTCAGTCTCTGGTGTCTAGTGCTACATTTACAACCCACACTGTGTTAAACATGCCTTTCTGGAATGTTATGCAGTGTAATCCCTAGTGGCCAGTGTTCCCCACTGACCCAGTATGCCATTAAGGAACATAGCTAAAGAGTTATCCCTGGTGGCAAGCGGTTCCCCTTGACACAATATTGCAGGATTTTCTTGTTTGAGTAGGGGTGTGGAAGTATTATAGCCACTACGACACACACACACACACACACACACACACACACACACACACACACACACACACACACACACACACACACACACACACACACACAATGTACCCCCTCATTAACCCTCCCTACTCCAACCTCCCAGGCAGACCCACACTAACTCATAAACTCACACATGCAGCTCCTCATAAACACAAACTTACACATGCCCTAGCACTACCTGACCACTGGGCACCCTCTCTCTCAGTCATGGCACTTAGTAATAAGGTATATCAATTCAGAGAATGATTTCTTAAAAATTGCAGAAGAGGGTATTAAACTTAGAAATCCACTCCTGTGGATTTAATTTATTGATCTTGGGTATCTCCAAACATCTGGACACGATACAGCCAATTCTACTCTCAGTCACAAATATTTTTGAAGCATTTGGCAAAGAATCAAATTCTAAGTTTGCTGTAATCAAAACTGACATTGCACATAGACTCATATTCCCAAGCTCCGGAATTTATATGATGGGTTATTGCCAAGTTTTCAAACATTTAGAATATAAATTATTTGGTGTTGCAAACAGTGCAGAAGAAAATAAATTTTGCATTTAACCAATTCAGCATTTTCAAAATTTTTTTTTTAGAAATTTCCAACACAGGACTCCATGCCAAAAAGGAATGCAGTCTAGATTTATTTTTCCTTCAGCATTACATGTTGCATATAATGACATTCGTCTGAAATCTGAGTCATCCATGTTAGAGTATACTTTAAAAGTAAACTGATTAACGATGTATTGGTTACTACAATTTCATGAAGTTAACACCAATAAATATTATGGGTATAAACCACTACACAAAAAATATGTCTTGATTAAGTTTCTTAAAATATGTGGAGTGACGTTACATGCCTTCAAGACATATATTTACCAACAAAGCATCACACTTTGACTTTTTGAAAGGAGTTTAAACAGGTTTTGTCCAACTATTAATAAATCTAGACAAGTTGCAATAATTTTACACTTCAGTGAAATTTCAGTTTTACCAACATATCTGAATGAGAACTGCAGAATTGTATAGGCAGACATTTCTTGGGTTTCAGAAACATGGCATTTGCAGTGTTGCTCAGCTAGTTGCCGTTTACATTTTAGACAAGAGGGAGCTCTAAGTTCATTAATGATTACCACAGTGAAAATGCTGTGTGAAAACATTAGCTAATTATGAAACCTACTACCAGCCAGGGTATGATCAGCAGTGAGGGCATGTATTCCCCATTGATGGCTGAGTAATACAATGATGAAAGCATGGGAACACAGCGCATGTATACTCTGTATACACTGTTCATGAGTGTACAGAACAGGCAAGATGTGAAAGGAAGCTATCAGCTTTAAAGTACTCATTGCGTGGGTTTAATCCATTTTTTTCACAGAAAAGGGTGGAAATGGAAGTATAGGATAGTATGGAATATGAGAAACAAGCAGAGGGAAGCACATAATGAATGAATAGGAAGGGGGAAAGAAAGGGTAGAGTTAGAGTTAGATGTCCAAAACCTGATTTTAATGAACAACCGTATTGCTGAAACTTTTCTCAGGGTATGTATCCAGTTGACCAACATTTCATGAAGAAACACACTGGACTATCTCCAAACCACCCAGGTGGGGGGCTATGCCCCCACACCGCTCAATATGGGGGGGTGAAGCCCCCCACCCCATAACTAAATATGCCAATTCCGAGATTGTACTTCAGTGGGGAAAAGGGCAAATTTCCTCATGTTGGCTAACTGGATACTTACCCTGAGAAATGAGTTGGCAATATGGTCATTCATTAAAATCAGGTTTTGAACATCTCAGTGATTTCATCTTTGGGTAAATGGGCTTTTGTTAATTTGTAGTAGACCATATATATATATATATATATATATATATATATATACACACACACACATATATGTATATATGGGTCTACTTCTAAAGACCGAACCGACGATTCCCCGACACAGAAATCACCGACGCCAGAAAACCGACAACACACAAACCCGACAACGTGAAACACCGAACACCATAACACAGACACCCGGAACGTAAACAACACACTACACTACATAGCATACACACTAGCCCTGACCCAAACCCTAACCCTAAGGTCCGACACTATCGCACACTTCACCTACCTGCACCCTAACCCTAACTCACTTACCCACCCCTAGCCCAAGCTCCGACACTATCGCACACTTCACCTACCTGCACCCTAACCCTAACTCACTTACCCACCCCTAGCCCAAGCTCCGACACTAACGCACACTTCACCTACCTGCACCCTAACCCTAACTCACTTACCTGACCACTCCTACCTCCGTCACTGTCGCACACTTACCGGGTCGCGATCACACATTACCCTTGTCGGTCTTTCCGCTGTCGGTGAATCACCCTGTTTGTATACGTACCTGTCGGTTATCTGGCGTCGGTGATTTCTGTGTCGGGGGATCGGCGGTTCGGTCTTTAGAAGGGGACTCGTGTATATATATATATATATATATATATATATATATATATATATATATAGATAGATAGATAGATATGCATATAGATATATATTGTTTTTGGGACAGATGGCAAATTTCTATGTTAAAGACAGTTAAGGTGGTGAAGGAAGATGGTGAAGTTGAAGGAATGATAAGAAAGTTGCAGTAAGTACCAAAGCTACATGCATAAACGTAGAACACTGACAAGAATGAGAGAGGGGTGTGTACAGTGAATTAGTAGACCTCAGGAAAAAAATGAGGGAAAACAATGATGATGTGGAAGATTGGACAACAAAAGGGAGGGGAACACCAGTATCACAAATGGGGTGGGTTTAACCCCAAGTACCCACATACCCTTGTATGATTCAATAGGAGTCTAGATACCACATTTTATGCCATCAGCTGTACGTTCTGGCTCTGGTGAAATGGCTGGCAGGGGCAGGACTCTGCAAGATGTGAGAGTAGCCTTTCCAGATAACTGATGCAGTCATCAAGATATTATTCCATCAGCTCCTCAATCACCTCTGCCAGCTGTGTATCTTACTGGTCACTTGTCCTAGCATAAGCAGCAGTACTCCTGTCCAGTGAAGCTCTGCCAGGGGAAGTACTAGAGGGCCTATCAGTCTCTGCTGATGCTAGTTCTCAGGAGGTGGCTCTGGGAGGCTGAGCTGCAAATGTTTCTAGTGGTAATATGCGTTGGCGGCTGATAGTCTGCAGTGTAGCCACAGGCACTGTTGCAGATGCTGCTCTATATAAAAGGAAAGTAAATGTACAGAAAGAAATGAAGGAAAAACAGTGGAGGCACAAACACAGCTTGTTAGGCAAATGATTTAATGAAAATAAGTGCTTTCACGTCTTGTCATAGATGCTTTATCAGATTCTGAATCTGATGAAGCGCTATGACAAGACATGAAAGTGCTTATTTTCATTAAATCATTTGCCTAACAAGCTGTGTTTGTGCCTCCACTGTTTTTCTTCACTTTGTTATTCGTTTTGCATGTGGAGCACTTAATTCTCGTGGACCTTGTTTGTTTTTTTACCTAAATATAGAGAAAGAACCCAATAAAATATTTAACAGAAAGGATAGTGACAATGATGGTGAGGGAGAGAAATGTAAGCATGCCATAAAATACAGTACCACAAAAATATGATAATATGTTAAGTCAGTTACATCTACCATAATGAAAAAACATGAGAATTATTAAAAAGGGTCTACTAAAAATGTGGTGATGTGGATTGTGATATGTCTGACCTTGATAAATCAAATCACTTGTATGTGCAGTTATATACTAACTGCACTGTTTGTGATTGCCCAGTGAAGCAGTGGTCTGTAAGCTGGATTAAGTACAGCAATATCACTGGACCAGAATATTTAGTCATGTCTTCACATATAGATTACAGTAGTTATCCTGTACTTTTTATGCATAAAAATTTGTATGTATATATCGTTTGCTGATCATGCAAGTTTCAATAGGCCAGTTGGAATCTGCTTAGGTGAGACCTGTGTAGATTTTCTAATGACTATATGAAATTGCCAAGGACACGAGTGAAGTCACCCTAGTAATTTTGATATCTTTTGTGGAATCATGCACATCCACTAGAACTACTACTAACTCATGCAGACGCAGCCTCTTTTGAAAGTCTCATCCAAAGGACAGTAAACTCAGATTCCCCCTCTCATGCTGAATTATAGTTCCTGTAATGAAAAAGGAATCAAAACACCTGGGTAGGAGCAGAACCTAAATTCTTCTGATCTATCATTGTGAAAAGGAAACGTGTCCTGCTGAGAGACACTGACTGCACTACCCCACACGCACACCCAACAATGAACAAGCACACATGATAACTGAGTAGTGTAGTGGATTATCTGACTGAAAAAAGCCAACAGGTTATATACACTAAGTTAACCAAAAGGTAATATCATATCCCCCAAATTTAAGTTACCTAAAAAGTCTCTGTTGCTTTATGTGTGTTTCCAGTTACTTCTTTTAAGTAAAGGATAACTGTACCTGTACCTGTACAGCAGAAAATGTGTACGTACCCATTGACCTGGAAAGGTGGGCCATCCTCTGGTACTGCTAGGCATTTTCTGCTATGACATCCTGTGCTTCAGAACAAATAGTGATCTACACAAGCACTACACTGCTTACCAGTTCAGACAATGGCACCTGTATCAGTAATCACCCTGGTAAGACAGTGCCAGCATCCACCTTATACTAGAGATCCTCATAACTGTCCACCAGCAAATGTTGGCAGTGGTATCTATGAAGGATGAAGAGAAACCTTTTTCTCTCCTGTGAGCACCACTGGGGCACCCTGCAAGTACCAATGCTAACTAAAATAGTGGTCATACACTAGGTCTTATACCAAAGAATCATGGCTGACAAATTGTGTTTATGCTCATGTCCTGTGTGAGAATTGCCACACAATGTACATTGACTTAGTAGCATGATCAGTGGAAGGGTTTGACATGGGAAATTCCATTTTGGTCATGTGCAAAAAAGAAATAAAACGTGCAAAATATGGCAGCAACAGTTCTGCATTACAGCATGTACTTCAACTGGTATGGAGACAGTGGTCTTTATTGACTCCATTATTATTAGGCTAATACAGGGATGTGTAGGGAGCCAACTTTTGATATGAACATGCCCACAGATGTACAGTGTGCCTTAAAGATGTTTAGGCATATGTGCATTGCTGTGGAAACATTTGTGTGATACAGTGTGTATAGTAAAAATGCATAGAATGACTGATTCAGAGACATTTATGGGCAGAGCACTCACTTGTATAATCATCATCTCTAGAGTTCAGAATCTGCACAGTGCAAACACTGCCATTACAGAGAAGCTCATTGCGCTATGGAAGAAAATGTAGAGCTCTGTTGGAGAAAGCAACTTCACCAATGGAAGCCAATTAACCCTGAGGAAAACAGAAATATTACTTGCTGAAGGTATGCCCAGCATTTTCCTAATACTTCAGTGTCTGTAGTTGTTAAAAATGTTTCTTTGTGAAAATACTTGCTGTAGGGAAATGTGTAATGATTGTTAAGTGTTTTAACAAGGTGAAAGTGTGCAGAGAAGCACAAAGAGATTTTACACAATGACTATTAAAGGTAACGGGATGCATACTTCAAAATAATTGTAGAATGCAGCACTTAAAGGTGCCAGGCCTTCTGATATTCTGGGGCACACATACCTGATTATAGCATTAACTTTAGACACACATAGCTGTTTATAACAACAGCTTGGCACTTTAACAGTAATAAAATACCAGTACAGCTTCAGCTTATGTGCTTATTTTACCTGGGGTTATCTGTGTCTGTGTGGAATGATTTTTAAGAAAATTCTCACCATATGTTTTATTAAGAATATTTTGTATAAACTTTATTTAATTATTTATATATTTATACATTATAAAATTTATATATATTTTATATATATTTCAATATTTTTATATATTTATATACATGCTAGTTTTAATAGATATGGGTAGGATATAATTTAATATTAGGGTAAAGAACATAAAGTGAATTAATTCTATTGTAGGATATAAGAATATGGATCCAATGTATTTTAACATTTTAATAAGGTTAACATGATTTCCTATATTTTATTTATTTATTTATATGAACATCAATGTATTGTATGGTAATGGTATAATGCTGCAAGTGAAGTGTAGTTAGGTTAGTCAATGACAGTATAGCTTTAAAGTTTAATTATTACTGTTGTCACATGGCGGTAAATGAGCCCTATATTAACAGCTCCATTCAGCACATATTTCATCTTGATAAAGCTTGGTATTGAGACCAAGCGAAAGTGCTTGATTCTAATTGTTTTTCTGGTTTAATGAATGATTTACGCTGAATAGCGAACTTTTTAATGTTATTTCAAGACAAGAGCAATAAAGTCTGTTCCATTCTAACGTTTCTCCAATGGTCTGGTTCTTCGCACAGTGGAAGTGTTGCTTTGGTGTGAATTGCTTCGTTTTTGTATTATTGGTCTTTATCTGTTCCATGGCTGAGGAAGCAGACCAAGGGGACTTTCTTAATACACCACAATTACTCAGAACAGAAGGCGATGACGCTCCTGTGACACGCGCAGAGTTCAATAAAGTTTTGGATTTGTTAACCCAATTAAATGAGACGCTAAGGTGCAACAGAGGCGGGACTTCCTGTCCAATACCTGGTAACCAAGAACAGGCATTAGAGCAAAGAAAAACGCATATAACTCGTGAAGCAGTGGTTCTACAACAAGGAACGCAAAACGACTTTAACCAAGGACCTTTTTCATCTAAACAAGCTGGTAACAATCCTGTGGAAATATTTTCTGGTCAGCGTTCATCTGAATTTGATGCTCCTAACAAACAATTCAATTTCAATGTCTGGGCGGACCAGCAGTTCTGGTTCAAACAAGGTACTGTACAAGTTGATAAAACTGACATTGTACAGCGGTTTAATAATTTAAAAGAAAGACTATATTTATATAAAAGTAACCAATTAGAGATTAACTATTTAAAAGAATGTGTAAATGTTGAACGGGTACCTAAGGGCTTACGTTGTTTTAAGTTTCCCAACAACGTGCAGCCAGGAACAGCATATTATGAGAAACTGTGTAACATTTTTAACAGAGCTGGACTGCAGGTTTTGGAAGTAATGGTTGAAGAATATGAAGCTAAGGCTGACGTTCTCCTTAAGGATTTAAATGTCCAGAATGAAAAGTTGATTAATGACACCAGCTTTTTATCTGTTAAAAAAAGCTATGATAATGTATTCAATGAGGTAGACCAGTATTGTTTAAAAATTTTGAATAGGAAGATTAATAATCTAGAAAGGGATTTAAATGAATACAAAGAAGGGTTAGCTTACCCTGTGGTAGTGAGAAATAAATGGAAAGACGACCGTAATAGGGTGGGAGCTCAGGTAAATACATATAGGAATGTTCTCACACAACCTCTCACTGAACCATTGAGAAGGAGCGAAAGATTAGCTGAAAAGAGTAGAAAAAACTCCCATTAGGATTTTCACTTCCCTCAGGACAGATTAATGGGGAGGCGGGAGGACTTTCAACAACAGAAATGGAGAAAGTCATAGATTTGGGGGTGACTAATAATAGTTTTTTAGATTTGGTGGACTCCAATGAACTAGTTCTACATGAAGGTGAAGAAAGTAAAGACTACACCGTGGTGAAGGATAAAAATTTCACAATATACAATTTTACAGAGATAGAAATTAAGAAAGAGTTTTTTGACTTGTTTATAAAAGGCCTTCATTTCATTCCAGCATGCCCTGCTGATTTAGCAGAAGCTTTAATAGATTTGAAGCTATTTATAAGGCAGATAAATTTAACTCTGAACTTCAATGGACAGCCCTACACAAAAACCACATTAACTAGATCCAGTACTTACAACCCCCCAACCCATCCATCTTTAAAAGTGTTTGAGGAAATGGTCAGTAAGGAAATAAGAAAGATCATTTCTAAAAAAACAGATAGAGCACCTGCTAATATGAAATCAGAAGAGATGGCATTAATTCATCTCCTAAGGAAAGAAAGGTGTAGAACCATGAAGCCAGACAAAGGAGGAGGGCTTGTTTTGATGTATATGCAGGACTATGAAATGTATCTGTTTAATATGTTACAAGACTCTAAAAAATATGAATTGTTATCCAAAAATGAAGTGAATTTAGCCTATTCTAAAATTAAGTACACCCTGATGGACAATTTATTACAAGGATTTATTAATGAAGAGGTCTACAACTACCTAAATATCAGCAAACCTATGATACCAATAATTTTTGGAATCCCCAAGACACATAAAGGTCTTGAACCATTAAAATTCAGGCCTATAGTGTCAGGTAAAGGAGGAATTCTAGAACCTATAGGTAAGTTTGTTGACTATAGGCTTAAGAACTTTGCCACAACCTTGAAATATATATGTAAGGATTCTTGGGACTTTTTAAGAGGTATACAAGAAGATTTTTTTCAAGAAGAATTAATACTGTTAACCATTGATGTTGTGGATTTGTTTCCGAGTATTCCACATGAACAGGGTTTAAATTGGTTCAATGAAACATTAGTGAAAGAATCAGGTATGTCGGCCAATACTATTAATTTACTTGTTGAATTCATGGAAATTATATTGAAAAATAATTTCATGTTCTTTAATGGGGAGATATATAAACAAAAAAAGGGGGTGGCAATGGGTGCACCATGCGCCCCAATGTATGCAAATATAGTATTACACAGATGGGAGCAGGACTTCATTTTTTCCACTCAATGGAAGGAGTATATAAAGCACTATACCAGGTTTCTAGACAATATAAGTATTTTGTGGAGTGGTACTGAGGAACAGTTTTTGGAATTTTTTGAATACATCAATTCCACGACTTCTTTTTTGTCTTTCACACATGTCAGTAGTAATGAGAGAATGAATTATTTGGACGTGACAGTTTCTAAAGATTGTGTCAATAATAGGTTCACTTCCAAGTTGTACAGAAAACCCACTTTTTCCAACACATACCTACATTTCACAAGTGGCCATCCTTATTATCAGAAAAAATGTATTATTAAAGGGCAAATGATCAGGGCATCAAGAATGTCAAGTACTGTAGAATACTTTATGGAAGAATTGATGACATTAAAAAGCATGTTTTTAGAAAGAGGTTATCCTGAAGGACTGATAGATGAAATGGGTAAGGAAGTCCTGGAACATAGAGAGAATAAATATCCCCCTTTATTAGGTTTGGGGCAGACTCAGGAACCAAAACTCAGTCAAGTCAATAATATTGGTTTTTCTAACTATACACATACCTATTCAAACAACTCTAAACAAACTGAAGAGGTAATCACTAAGTTTTGGCCGATTTTAACAGGACATGAAGAATTGAAAAAACACATTTCGAAGTATCCTAAATTTACCAGACGTAGGGACACCAACATAAAAGAATTATTTGAGAAATTTCAACCCCAAGGGAGAACTAGTAATAGTAAGAATTTGAAAAAAGGCACTTACAAATGTGGAATATGCAAGCAGTGCACATTTATTTCAAATAGAGGCTCTTTACATATCCCTTCAAGGAATTTTTATTTTAATGCCAACATTTATGTGAATTGTGCAACGCAAGGAGTAGTATATTTGGGTTATTGCACAAAGTGTTATAGTTTTCATGTTGGTAAAACAGAGAGATCATTAAGAAAGAGAATTTATGAGCATTTGTATGAGGTCTCGAGAAAAAAAGAAACCAATGCTTTTTATAAACATTCTACTTCATGCCCAGAGATGTGTTTAAACTTTATTGTGTTAGAACAAGTACAAATGGATGGTAGAGGGGGTGAATGGGAAGCACGTCTAGAATACAAGGAACTTTTGTGGCAGCTCAAATTAGATGCTGCCACTAGTCCTGGTTTGAATGATAATATAAACATAAAAAGTGTCCTTAAATTAAGAATGGCCAGACTGTGATTTCATAAGTAATTCAATGTATTGTTTACAGAAATTGTTAATTGTTTGATCAGTATGCCATTTATTTAGTTACATTAATGTAATACAATATGGGATAATATGTATATCATTTTTTGTAATACATTGGTTTTTAACAAGTATTTTAGGGAGTAGTTTATATATAAAATATTTAACATTTTTAAGAAAATTCTCACCATATGTTTTATTAAGAATATTTTGTATAAACTTAGTTTATTTAATAATTTATATATTTATACATTATAAAATTTATATATATTTTATATATATTTCAGTATTTTTATATATTTATATACATGCTAGTTTTAATAGATATGGGTAGGATATAATTTAATATTAGGGTAAAGAACATAAAGTGAATTCATTCTATTGTAGGATATAAGAATATGGATCCAATGTATTTTAACATTTTAATAAGGTTAACATGATTTCCTATATTTTATTTATTTATTTATATGAACATTAACATGAACATCAATGTATTGTATGGTAATGGTATAATGTTGCAAGTGAAGTGTAGTTAGGTTAGTCAATGACAGTATAGCTTTAAAGTTTAATTATTACTTTTGTCACATGGTGGTAAATGAGCCCTATATTAACAGCTCCATTCAGCACATATTTCATCTTGATAAAGCTTGGTATTGAGACCAAGCAAAAGCGCTTGATTCTAATTGTTTTTCTGGTTTAATGAATGATTTACGCTGAATAGCGAACTTTTTAATGTTATTTCAAGACAAGAGCAATAAAGTCTGTTCCATTCTAACGTTTCTCCAACCGTCTGGTTCTTTGCACAGTGGAAGTGTTGCTTTGGTATGAATTGCTTCATTTTCGTATTATCTGTGTGGAATGACACTATAGTGGGTGGAACACTGGAGTGTACCTGTGGAGGGGCACATGATGCAGACTGTATACTACACCGCAATCTGATGTGGAGAAGGTTCCACATGGCAGTGTGGTTAACTCCATGGATTAAATTTCTCTGTGTGTGTGTGTGTGTGTGTGTGTGTGTGTGTGTGTGTGTGTGTGTGTGTGTGTGTGTGTGTATGCACATGTGTGTATGCACATGCGTGTGTGTTTGGGTGGTGTTGGTGGTGGCATTTCCATGCCTGTTAGTAGGAGAAGTTTCTACAACTTCAATGTCCAATGTCTACAAATTAGCATCCCCAATTATGTATACAGAATATGTGTTACAGTGTAGACAATTTAGCTTGTCAAGCAGTTCTTACTGAAATACACAGTATATTCTTTTTCTACACAACAATATACCTAACAAAGAAAAAGCAAAGACTAGAAAGTCAAGTCCTAGCAATGCTGGACTGGATGTTTTGAAAGCACTTATTAACCGGAATGCAAACAAAATTAAGAGTTTAAAAGAACAAATTAATACACTAGACAAATGATTAAGTCAGCATGGTCATTTTCAGACATTCCATTATTTATATTACAACCTTACAGAAAAGACTGAAAGACATATTACTAATATTGTTAATAAGAAAAAGAAAAAGTTGGTAAGAGATATCAAACCTTACCAACAAGTGCAGGCTTACTTAATAAAAAGGAAAGGCAATTTAAAAGGAGAAGCTGCCACTATTAATAAGAAAGATGGGACTAAACACCTTGACAAACTGGATTCTTTTTCCAGTATTGAAGTTGGTGGTGGCTATGTATGAGAAACTGGTGAACAACATAGAGAGGTTCTAACTAGTGAATCCAGTGATTCAAGTGAGATAGCACCATCTTCTCCTTTTTTCGCGCAAGTGACAGAAACTGGAAGTTCACCTCTGAATGATGAGGCATTGACTGTAGTTACAAAGAAAAAAGGCAAGAAAAAAGGTTGCTAGAATGGACTTCTCACATTTTTAATTTAAGTGAAAAGACTTTTTCTCAAGCTGAATTAGATTTATTGGCTAAAAGCTTATTCCTTTTTACCAAAAAATAGAGCTTCTCTTGTTAATACATTCATTGATTTCAAATTATTTATTAGAAAATTGAATTTAAAATACATTTCATGTGATGTAAATTTAAATGACAGTGGTTTCAAAAAATTTAGTACATACAATCCTACTTTAGTTATCACACTTAGCACTTTTGCCTCCACACGTGAAGGAGAATTATAGTCTTTTTTACAATTTTTCACACAAAAGACTAGATAAAAAGTATTACAATGAGGTACTAATACAGACTTAAGGTACATGAAAACAGGTAAGGGGCAGGTATAATCATCATGGAAGCTACTAAATATAATAAAGCTATTGAAGAGCTGCTGTCTGATGAAACAAGTTATAAAATGTTTCTAAAAGTTATGTATGAAAATGTTATAAAGACAATAACTTGTGCTTATTTGACTTGTTACAGGGATATTTTACTTTAGATTTGTTTGAGAATCTTATTGTTGAAGAGCCACAATTGGGTATATTGTTTGGGATACCCAAACTGCATAAAGATTTAGAACATCCCTCTTTTAGGCCAATTGTGTCTGCTCCATTTAATAAAATGGTTACATTTTCTGCATATCTAGATACAATTTCGAACCCTATAGTTCAGGCTAGTAATTTTTATTTGAAAATCTCATGGATGTTTTTTGGATAAACTCAAAAATTACACTTTTTTAGGTAAAGAAACCATATTATGTACTGTTGATGTTTGTTCCCTATATACTTCTATTGATCAAAGGAGGGCTTAGAATTTGATAGGCTTTACTCAAACAAATACTATAGAGAATTAAAACAGGATGTCACAATTATATGTCAGTTATTTGAATTAGTGTTAAAAAATAATTTCTTTGTATTTAATAACAATATTTTCCAACAAAAATGTGGTGTAGCAATGGGAGCTCAAGTAGCTCCTGTATTTGCGAATGTAGTCCTAAGTTGGTGGGAGCAAGAATTTTTGAAAAAGATTCTTCTTTTTAGTAATGTTTGTCTCTACAGAAGATATAGTGATGATTTGTTTTTTTTATCTGGGCAGGTAAAGCATAATTCCATGAATTTTTAAAATAGATTAATAATAGTGTGACATGGTTAAATTTTAAGTAACATGAGGACTTCAGTTCAGTTTTTAGATGTGAAAATGAATTTAGAAGTCTCTGATAAAAAGTTTTCTAGTAATATATTTAGAAAGAACAGATTTACAAATAATTATTTACATTGTGACAGTTTTCATCCCCCTTTTATGAAACGTAATGTATTCCGAGGACAATATATTTAAATTAAGTCACTTGATTAGCGACAATGAAGTTTTTTTCTTTTCTTTTTTTTTTTTTTTTTTGTTGAAGAAGTGAACAAAGTTATAAGGTTGTTTCAAGAAAGGGGATATCCTTTAGAGAAGCTGTCTTTAATTTCTAGTAATATAAGAAAACAAAGACATGAAAGGTTTCCCCAGATTTTAGTGGCAGGGTTCTGTCCTAAAAAAATAGAGACACCAAGTAAAAGTGAAGATAGTAAGGAGTTTACTTGTTCCTTCCCCATACCTTTAAGTATGGAAGGAACAGGTATATGTCGTATTATTAATAATAATTGGAAATGTTGATAGGTAACCAAGAGCTTGTCAATATTATAGGGGGCAGACCAAAGTTTATTTACAAAAAAAAAAAAACAAAGCTTGAAACAATTTTTAGAAAGTTCCTCTAGAATTAGGTCACCTTCTGATATAAATAAGAAATTAGGAACATTTCCTTGTTATGGTTGTTCACAATGTAGGTGTATTTTAACAGCTAGTAGTTTTTATTTTGAACACAGTCAATATCTTTGTATTGCCAAAGATAAATTTACCTGTCATAGTGAAGGGCTGGTTTATGTTGCAGTGTGTTCTACTGTAAACATTTTTTATGTAGGTAAAACTACACGTAGATTGACAGACAGAATTAAAGAACATAATTTTACAATTAAGAAAAAGGACAGCACAAATGCATTAGACAGTCATTCACGTTCATATTTAGATTTTACGAAATTTCAATTTATGGCAGTGGAAAAGGTTAACAAAGAGAAGTTTGTGGGGGCTTTCAATTCTTATTTAGTTTTTAGAACTTAAATGACAGATTTTTTTAAGAGCAGATGTCATTCCTGGAATCAGTGATAAAATTGCTATAAAGTGTTAAGTTTAAAAATATTTAAATATATTACTATAGATTTGTCATTTTTAAGTGATGTTTCAAGTTAGAAAATGCAGTAATGGTTGTATAGACTTGGAATACATGTATTTTATTTATGCATTTTAATGGAGATGATTTTCTTCATTTCATTGGTTAATCAATTAATTAGCTATGCACGTGCTAGCTATTTAAATGGGCTGGGTTTCTAATTATGGTTTTCTGGGGAAGTTCTGGTGAATAAAAGAATGAAAGTACTTAAAACTATCATTTTGTTACGTGCCTGAGTTCTGTTTTGTTATTCAGTCATATACAGAATATGTGTTACAGTGTAGACAGTTTAGCTTGTCAAGCCGTTCTTACTCACATACACAGTATTTTCTTTTTCTACACAGCAATATACCTAACAAAGAATAAGCAAAGATTAGAAAGTCCTTCCAAGCAGAGAATGCTGAATAGCCTTATCATGATGGTGTTTGGCAGGATATTCAAGCTAATGTTATTCAATAATAACATATCATAATTATAATATAAGTATAATAATAATAATAATAATAACAATAATAATAATAATAATAATAATAATAATAATAATAAGAAGAATTAATTACTATAATTATAATATTCAAGCTACTGATCTGTACTCTTTCAATTTAAATGGTTAGAACTACCAAACCTCCTAACATTTAACCAACTGTCCATAGCCCACTATATAATTCACAAACCTAACAACTGCCCGGCACTCACCAATCTAGTCCAACCCAATAGCAATCCTAGAGCTCTAAGATCCTCAAATAAACTATTGTTAAAGATTACCCAAGCCTACAACATACAGGGCACCACCCTTTTTTCCAATAAAATTGCCAAACTGTGGAACAGACCTCCTCAACCTATTGCTAAAAACCTCAGCATTCATGAGTTTAAAAACCTCCTTAAGGAACATCTATCAAAACACTGGCCCTGCACCTGCCATACTCCTAGTTAAGCTACCTACTACTCACTTACATTACCCTAAACCAGCTCATTCTCACAGCTACAACTATTAACTGCTAAAGGCTATCTTGATTCTACACTCAGTTTCAGTTAGCAATGTATACACATATACTGCTTTGTCTTTAACTGTTATGTAGACTGCATTTCTCTATCTTGCTATTACTGTATTGCACTGTTCTCACTATTAACTCATGTGGCCAGCTTTTATCACTAACTGTGCCTTTTTTGTTACATTTGTTAATTATTTGCTAATTATTGTTATATAACTAATTTCTTTACTGACTTGCTTTGTACATTGTTGATTAATACATGTTCAATTTGATTAATACTGTCTATTTGTATGTATGGAGTTTTTCTCCCCTGGCCTCCACTGAAAATGGGTCTCATGCCCAGTCAGACATTACCCGGTAAACAAACAAAAAAAATAATAAATGTTAATGCTGTCGGTGTCCAAGACCATACCTATGAGCAGGACAGATGCAGTGCAACTGACATACTACATGATATAGAAAAACATGCTGTACCCCCACCATAGGAAAGTAGGGTAACAGACAGTGGCCCATCAGTTGAACCACTGACAGAGAAGGAGGAGATTCTGGCCTCTCAGCATGGGTGAACAGAGCCATCACATTCCTGACGTGCGTGCCTCTCGTGTAACAATTGGAGAAGACCCAGATATGTAGTATGCTCCCTCTTTTATGACTTGTATGGTTGGATATGAGCCCTTTATTATTGAGTATAACACAGATTTTTATGTTTCCTGTACATTAGCTACATCAGAGATAAAAGCTACAAGAGGACCTGAAGGAGGAAGCACATGCTGTCCAATATTTGGATTATACTTTCATTGGTACTTCTGGTTTGGTATTTGTACAGGTGATGCTTTATCAAGATCCATCACCCCCATCATCATGGGACTTCCACTACTTGACGATGGAGTGAGCTTTGACTCTTACAATGATGGTGCTGAACAGCTTGTAATGTCGGGTATTAAGTACAGTATCAGTGTTGGGCCTGGATAGTGTGCAGAAAAAATCCATTACCCAGCCCATGGATATAGCCTCTGTGCCTGTGGGCACCATTAAAAACACACACACCACTTGCACGGGAGTGTTTGGTGTAGAGATACATTTTGGACAGTGTGTCATACCCAGTTTCCTAGCCACCTGTTTCTGCCATACTATATATACAGAGGGTGGGAGGTGACCACAGACATGTCCACAATAGTGCACGTGGGGGACAGGATAGTGCCCTGCCCATGAACTTGCTCTGTTAATGGGTGCAATTCAGCATATGTGGAAGGCCATCATGTAAGCATAGGCCAGCAACACATCAGCCTTTATAGAGATGATATAGGTACTGCAGGGTGTGTGAGATAACCTACAAAATTGCATGTCTCATGTGTGTAACTATTTTGAAAGAATTAATCTTTTTTTTGGTGCAAGGCAGGACTCCTGCATCCAAGATGTGGTTCACAAAACTGATCCACCGCTGCCTCTACTGAAGGTAGCCATCATGGGCATAGCAAACCAAGGTCATGGTCATGCAGTGCTGGCATTTCCATAGTTACAACAGGTATGGCTTTGTGTATGGACAGTATTTTTGCCAGTGGCACATTTGGTAATGGATGTTACTCAACATCATGCAACACACCTGGGGCCATGTTACTACCCATTGAAATGCCTAGTTGAGGGAACTTCCATGGGGAGGGGAGCACACACAATGCCCACATATTTTCCATGCATGCCTTGGATCTGTCAATTAGAACAAGCTCCAGTGCAGCAATTATTGCTACTGCTGTAGCTGTGTTTCAACATACCCAGATCCACAGTTCTACAGTCCTTGGTACCCTACACTCACAGATAGCCAATGATAGTGGCCCCTCCCAAAGCATTGTACAGTATTCAGCCAACACACAGCACCCAATAAAGGCAGCCTCACCATAAAGTTGTTCAAAAAACAACAATGTTCCACAAGAATAATCCAATGACTAAAACAAAGATTTATTCCAGTAATCAGATAGATTATTGGAATAAATCTTCATTTTATTTATTGGACTATTCTTGTGGAACATTGTCGTTTTTTGAACAACTTTATGGTGAGGCTGCCTTTATTGTGTGCTGCGTGTTGACCGGACCTTGTGTGTTATTTTTGTTATTTTTCTATTTTTGGATCGGTTTTTCATTACAAATTCTACAGTATTCACCGCAATACCTACCTCAGTCATAAACACACATGTGCACAAACACACACACACACAAGCACATGCACACGGACATGCACACAGTTCACTCCAAAGTTTTTTTTTTCTTTGTGCAGCATTCACACATATCACTGTAGAAAACTTTACACACACGTGCTCTCTTCCCCACATGTGTAAACAATGATAATGTTGTCCTTCCCTTTGTACTTTGGCATTTGGGTAGCTTATATCTAATTTATAGAGAGACCAATTTATGCATAGTAAGATCTGTCCTGGTATTAGGTTTGGATGCATTACTTTTACTGTACAGTATGTGGATTACTATGGGCAGAAGCTATTTTCAAACCACTGCCTCTCTGCCAATGCTTCAGCATACTATGCTCACCTTTGTCTATTATATTCATCCTTTGTTGTTGAGTCCTCTGCTAATTCCTTATGTGACTCACAACACTCTGCTACCTGATGTGTACTTTTTATATTATGTATGTATACATAAATGGAGGAATATACAAAGTTGCTTGAGAAAGGATTTTAGCAGCAGAGAAATGAATAGTGGTGCTATTGATAGACAACATTGCCATTAAAGTTTCTCAGATATGCCTAGTTTGTTTTAAGGCTGAATATAAGCAACATCATATGAGGTTACTAGTCTTTTGCTCTTACAGTATAAAAATTAAATTTATTTGAGTTCTACTGCTACTTTTTAAACAACTGCTAACTTTGAACAGTTAATGAATTCAGAAAATGTTGCCCTAAATAAGTGAATGGTGCTAAGTATGGAAACCTGTCCGATTATCATCGGACTTTCACTAAGTACCAACAAGTAGAATCATGTAGTTGAGTGCTATGTGGTCCCAAATATTGTTGGCTTGCTTATACCTCTTGTGATGTCATGCAGTGACAGGGTTACAGGAATTTTCTTTTTGTGCTTTTTAATGCATTCCCTTACCCTGAGGGTGTAGCACCTCAGATTTCATATAACTGGAATTGTAGAGTTGTTGGAATACCTGCATTTTCATTTGTGTGGATTTAGTTTGTTCCTGACATGACAGTAGAGGATAGTAGGACAGTGCAATCAAGGAACTGTCAATCACCACTAATGGCTGTGGCACATTATAGATTGAATTTTTATATAAAAATGATATTTCTTTCTTCCTGTGGTTTAATCAATACCAAGGCATATTACAGTGCTATGGGCCATCCATGGAAAGATGCAGAATCGCAATTTCTAGTTTGATGGTAGGTCTTACAATCTGTAGCTAATGGCATATAAACTTATAAACACTTTATAATGGACAAATCGCCACTGAAAAATAATACGGCTCATCATCTACTGTTTTATATTTTATATGCGTATTGCAAATTTCATGTTTTATATGGTTTTCCATTCCATGCTATCTTGACATAACTTTATTTATTTATTTTATTTATTTATTTTACATTTGTTGACTGGGAAAGTCCGGCTGGACACATGTTCATTTTCAGCGGAGGCCTTGGGAGAAAGATTCCCTATACATGCAATACTCTATCATACTACTACAGACTAGTAACTATTTATGATACTACGACAAATTAGTAGCTATGTACAATACAGAGAATAGCACATTTCTAGTACAATTGTCGTACATAGCAGACTTGAAATTTGTACATACAAATGTTTAGAATTTTTGGATACGATATTTGGAGCTTTGCTTTCACAAGGTCATAGTGGAGTTAGAAACTTGGTAGAAAATTAGGTTTATGGCATTAGTTGTTGCTTGAAAACTTGTCTTTACCCAGGGGTGTTGCAGGAGCATAGCCAGTTGTTAGTAAGGTGGGTTTTTAGGAGGTTTTTGAATTGTGTATTGGAGGTTTTGGATGTAAGTGTGGCTGGTAGTGATTTCAAGAGTTTGGAGATGTGGTAACTGAAGAGAGATTTTCCTGCTTCATTTTCATATTTTGTGACTTCTAAAAGATTAAGGGTGCTAGATTTCAAGGCTCTTGTTGCGGTGTGAGGTTGTATGAGATGTTGGAGGGCAGGGATTTTGTTTGGGTAGTAATAAAGCTTATTTGCTAGTGTGAGTTGATTGAGTTGGAGTAATAGAGGGAGCTCTAGCCAGTTTAGCTTTTTGAGGGAGGTGCAATGATGTGTCCTATGTGAAGATGCTGTAGTGAATCTAGCTATCTTATTGTAGCAGAATTCTAGTTTGTTTAGGTTGGATTTACGAAGGTTGGTTAGGACTGGGGATGTGTAGAGGAGGGTAGATAGCAGATGTGTCCTGTCTATAGTGCTTCTGGATTGGTTTGTGAGAAATTGTTTGTTATGATAGAGTAGGCCGAGATTTTTGTGGACTTTCTTGATAGTTTGGGCCGTGTACAGGTCAAATCTTTGGCTATCTATTTCAATGCCTAAGAGCTTGGTGTGAGTAGTTGGGGTGATTACAGCTTTGTTATTAGAGGTTATTGTAAAATTATCTGTTGTGGGGAGAGTTCTATGAGAGGAAAATAACAGTAATTTTGTTTTATTTGGGTTAAGAATAAACTGTTGGTTAGTGAACCAGGTTTCTGCTTGTGAGAAGGATTCTTGTGTTAGTGATCGGAGATGATCTAGAGTAAGGGCAGCACATATGATTGTGGCATCATCTGTGTATTGAATAACTGAGGCACTGGGGGTGGAGGATGGGAGTTGATTGGTGAATAGTGTGAAAGGCAATGGTTCTAGGAAGGACCCTTGAGGAACTCCTAATGATACAGGTATGAGGGGAGGATAGTTGATTTAGCCATTTTTCTGCCTGGTGCCGAACTAATAGCTTTTCATCCATGCGATGGAGGAGGAACTAAGGTTTAAGGTAGAGAGAGAGATGAGAAGTCTATTGTGATTAACCATATGGAAAGCCTTGGATAGGTCTAGAAATATGGCTCAGATGAGTTTTCCATTATTTCTGTGGTAATTAATGGTATTAGTAAATGATATAAGTACAGTGGATGTACTGTGGAAGGGCTTAAAGCCATTCTGGTTTTGAGATAGCAATTTGTTTTCTAGGAGGTAATTCATAAGTTGAGTGTGTATGACCCTTTCTAGGATTTTGGATATGGGAGATAACATAGCTATAGGCCGGTACCTATTTAGTTCAAAGAAGTTACCTCCTTTGTGTAATGGTATGATGTGGGAGACTTTCCATAGTTGGAGTAGTTTGCACTCTGTGATAGACCTGTAGATGAGAATAGAAACTGGATAAGCTGTAGTTGCTGCTGTTTGGAGTTACTCTGTGAGTAGGCTGTCTACAGCCAGGGTAGTGGGCTTCAGTTTTCAGAGGAGTTTTTGGATGGTGTTGATGGCTACTGTTTGGAAGCTAAAGTGGGAGCTGCTAGTTTGTGTTTCCATAGTGGCTGGTGGGATTTTAGCTTATCTTTAACATATGTTAAAATCATATAGGTCTGTTGCTTAGTTAGTCATTCCTTAAAATAATAAAGGGAAAATCTAATTTCACCAAAATACTTGATTTAATAAAGTACAGCAAAAATAAAATTAATGCAGATAGATTATTCTTCTTTGCATCAGTGTACTTAAGTGTAACATGAGACCAAACATACTTCTTTATAATCTATTCTTTCCTGTTTCACAAATGATAGAACAAACTTGAATATGTCTGTAAAAGACCAAATTTATTTTTGGTTTTATATTTTTGAACTGACACTCTAAATTGGTCATAGGTATGAGTGTGCGAGTGAGTGTGCAGTGTGGAAGAACTAATGGAGCACAACTAGACACCCGGTGTTGTAAACTTTGGCTCTAGATGATTGTCATTGTTGAAGTGACACCCTGCCCCATGTGCAAAAATGGGAAATGGGTCATAGATGGCTGGATGGATGGATGGATAAATGGATTTTTTTAACCTTTTTCTAATCCTGTTCTATTTTTCTTTTATCTCTGATTACTTTTTTTGCCACCCTTTTCTTTATTTCATAACAATCCAGGTCTTTGTAAAATTTTATTTTAAAGTATGCATGAAATTTGAAACACATTAAACCTAGAGTGTATATAATTGCTGTCATTCTTTGTTTAGTAGCAAATATAATCAACTAAAAAAGAGTAAACTTACTCAAAGTGTCAAATTTTGCTACAATGTATGCTCTAGTTTAGTATGCTATTCAGTCTAGCATGCATTTCATTCTGTGAGTATCTCTTGTGGTTTCCAGCACAGCTGTCTTCATATACAGCTCTTGCTTTGGCTTTGCTATCTAAACATTCGTCTGGTTCCTGCTTTGCTTCAGAAAGAATAATAAAGTTATTAGACCTCTTTAGATGGTTTTCTTTGTGTCTCATAACTTATTTATTGAACTTTCTTGTCTATGATTCATTACAAAGAAACAGCAGATGAATGTTTTGCCTTTAAGTAATAATTGATCGATTATCTACCTGCTTACTTTGAAACTCTTCTGATCTGTTTTATACTTACAGAAGCAAACTGATCTGACAAAATCATTCCTTTATAAGAATTGTGCTCAGCTGTGATTTGCATAATGTAAATTAAATTTGAAAAGTCAGATAGAAGTCACTTAAAACAATGCTGTATTACTTTTGCATACCCTGAAGTAAAAATGACACAGCAACAGAAATCCTTCTGCAGACTGAAGGATAAGACATCTTACAATAATAGCTGTTATTCTTCAGAATGGATTATGTTTCAGGTATTAAAGTTTTGCTGGCCACAAACTAACCACTTTAAAGTATGCCACAAGAAACTGTGAAATACTTTTCACAGTTTAAGGCTTGCTGAGATCAAAGTGAAAAACAACAAGAACAAAAAAAAACAACATATACTGTGTTTGGGTTTGGTGCCTTAGTGCCACTCTCCTCTTGGCTGCTGCACCTCGTTCAAACCCAGTTATCGAGTTTGAGCACTAGCTGATGGCCATGAGAGTTGCAAGTCACCCGAGTACCTGGATGGGAGGTAGTGGTATTCGAGCACTTGGGCCATGGGTGGTTGCAGTTGATCCTTCTAGAAATGCATATGTATTTATATATATATATATATATATATATATATATATATATATATATACACACCCATAGATGCGCACGCTTGCACAGACACACCCACACACACACACACACACACACACACACACACACACACACACACACAAAAATACATATGCATATCAATATATTTCAGTTGTTTCACATGGCTTTCTCCTCAGTTCCAGAATGCAGACTTGTATTAATTAACTACTCAGATGAGGGCATCCAGCAACTCATCAACTTTTTGTTTATTTTTTGGTTGGTCATATGATGTTCTTCATTCTCACTGCTGCAGTAGCCTGTGAGGTAGTGTCTCGCCAGATTGCCAAATTTCTAACTGCTCTTACTCGCAATAATTATGGCTGCTGATAGGCTGCACTCTTTTTAGAAGGGAAGTATTTCAGCAAACAGAGTAAAGTACATCATCAGGATTTTCCTGTTGCCTCAAGGAGAAGCATCTTTCTGGCTCCAGAAGAACAGCACTCAATCAAAAACTTCTTGCTTAACCGATAAGACCCCGTCTCTGGACCCCATCGTCTCATAAATATTTTCTACTGAATATTTTTGGTATTTTTTCAGATGAGCCTCAATATATCTTAATACAGATATAGATATCTATCTGTGTGTGTGTGTGTGTATATATATATATATATATATATATATATATATATATACACACATATATATACACACACACACACACACACACACACACACACACACACACATATTTATAGATATGTATACATATATATTTGTTTGTGGTATTCTGCCTTAAGAATACCAGCTTCTGTTTGTGATTATTTGTGATTCTACTCTCTTTACTTGGCTTATTTTTCAGTTTTGTGCAGGAAACTGTGATTTTGTAAAGTACTTGGGCTGTGCTTTTACAGTTGGAATGTGTGTTTTTCCCACCTGTTACTGTTTTTAATAGAACTAGAATGTTTCTCATTTCTGAAGTAATAATGTTCTGTGATAATTTTGACTAAATATTTATGGTCTGGTGACACAATTTTCAGTGTACTGCTTGTGTATACTAGTCTGGGAATGAAAGCTTGCTTGGTGCTTATTCGTGAATGTTTACCATCTCTGAAACACAAGTGAAATACTGAAGTGAAAAGTTACCAATAACCAAAAACACTCCATTTGCTGTTTCCAGTGCTAATATAGGACTCCCAGTCAATAAAGCACCATTCTTTTAATAATCCAATATGAAAACACGAATACAACAGCACAGATTAAGCGCTTTCGTTTCTTAACCCAGAAACTTAATCAGAATCACATCTAACTGCTTCTGTGCTCATTAAATACACCTAATACCTTTTTGATTGGCCATCATTAATTAAATCACTTAAGTACCTATCTAGTTTAAAGTCAACTTACATAAAAAGTTAAACATACATAAAAAGATATATAAAATATACATAATATAACAATGCTGTTTATTTTAAAACCATGTTTTATCTATGGTACGTATATAAAATAAATAGAATATAACAGAATTACTTGCTTTGTTAAATCATGCATATGCACACAATTCTAGGTTTTTTTTTTTTTTTCAATAATCATTTTTTATTATTTTTCACAACCATATTACAAATTCACACATTATATACAATACATACAAAATGCTTCCATTGGTTAATTTCACATATATATCAACCTCATGTATTGATCAAAGGCACAGCACTCACAATCAAAAGGAAAATAATAAAAAAAAAAAAATCCAACATTAACAAATCCAAGCCAACAATCTATCTTTTCTGTACATTTTCTATCTAATCTAAGGTTGATTTAGACTATATTCTGGTTCCCGAGAAAAAGTGGATAGTAACCTCTTAAGCCAAAATAATATTAAAAATTTGCTCCCAGATTTTTATGTTGTTGATATTTTTCTTGTGATCACTAATTAACAGTTTATGCACTAAGATGTGTTTTATTGCCAACAATCTGAAATTTTACCACAATGTCTGGGCTGGGTTCAACCAATTTGTGGCTATATATAATTTCATTAATAGGCAAATATTCATAATTACAATCGTTTTTGATTTATTTAGATTCTCCGGGGGAATATGAAGAATCATAAACTCCCAAGAGAGTGTTGAATTTTGGTAACCCATTTTTTGTAACTGCAATTTTAATGAATTCCACAATTTATAAATGCACTTACAACTCCAGAACATGTGAAGCAAATCTGCTGTCTGATCAAAGCAATGTGGGCATATGGGTGAATTCTTCGCATCAAATTTGTGCAAAGTGAGACAAGTATAGCATGCATTGTTAAATATCATCAGCTGCGTAAATACCAATTTCTGAAGGAATACGGACTTTAATGTTAATTTAAATGCCTCCAATATCTTATTGTCATCTGGGAATATCAATTTCTCTCTCCAGTAACTTGAAAAAAGAATATAATTATTATACTTCCTCTCTTTTATCAATTTATATGCTGCGGTTATATATTTTCTATCCTGCAACAGCGCTTCCCATAGATTACGAGAAATGATTAAATCTTCCCCTTTCATTTCAAAGTTGTTAAAATAGTTTATAACCAAGTCTTTTAGCTGTCTTACTATAATTAAATAGGAAATAGGGAGTTCTATTTCTTTTAAAATATCCTGTACTGGTACTCCTAGAAAAGGATATAAATCGAGTACAGTTAACTCCATGATTAAAGGGAATTTCTTTAGATCAATCAATTGACCACCAATTGTTAAATTTGGGTTCCTATGAAACGGTTGGAAAACCATCATATATTTTAGTAAATTTAAGGAAGCGAAAAGAGTTTGAATTGCCGTTACATAACTTTTGATGTGCTCCATTAGCTTATATTTACTCATTGTCCAATTATTTAAAAAGGGTAATGCTTTAGCGTTGACTCCCACTTCATTTATATGCTTGTACGTTAAGAGCACCCATTTGGGTGTCCATTTTCTATTATCACTATCGAAGTAAGACGTCTTTAAAATCCTATTGGCCTGAATCACTAAATAGTACATTTCGAAATCCGGTAATTCCAGCCCCCCCTTATTTTTTGGAGCCATCAATTTTTCATATGAAATTCTCGTCTTCCTAGGTTCCCAAAGAAATTTTCCCAATCTTAATCTTATATGAAGCTGTTTGAAGAATGTTTTGGTAATTCTGAGTTGTGCAGCTCTAAAAATATATAACATTCTAGGAAGAACATTCATTCTTATGATAGCTGCTCTTGCCATCATCGGTAACTTCAATCTACTCCATCTTTCAAGATCCAATGTTATTTGATCTGTAGTTGACTTTACATTGTTAATAACAAAATCTCTATTTTCAGTTGAGAAGACAATTCCCAGATATTTTATCTTTTCTTCCATCAATACTTGTCCTATTAATGGTAGCATTGAAAAAGGTGTGGGTGTCTTTAATGGGAATATACAATTCTAGGTTTTGATCATGCCCAAAACAACAATGCAATAAAGTGTGTATATTTAACTTTTAATATCTATTTGCTCTTAATTTTAAAGCTGAAACTAAGAAAAGGTGATCATTTAATCCCGGTGGAATATAAGCATGTAGCTGCAATTGCCAAATGAGTTCTCTTAGTTCTAGCCTTGATACCCAATCACCTCCCCTTTCTTGCTGTGTTACTTTTTCTATTACCCAAAACTTAAAATCAGCTTGGGAGCATTTTAAACAGTGTCTGTTTAGGACATTGGTGTCCTATTTCCTATTAATGTCATATACGTATGTTTGTACACTCTCTGTCTCAATGTATGCTCTGTCTTCCCCACGTAAAATAAGCCACACACCTTACAATGGGCCATATATATCACCCCTTTTGAATGACAATTAAACTATCCTTTTGGATAAAAAGTCATTTTGGGTACTTCAGTGTCAGTTTTCCTTGGTTATACATAAAGGTGCATTGAGGGCACAACCCACATTTATGTGTACCAGTTTTATTGCCCATTTGTGAATGGCTCCCCCTTTCAAAAAATATCTTTCAAAGTGGGGTTTCTCTTAAATCCAAACTTTAAAGGTCTTAAAAATATACTTGGTTTATTGGGAATAATAGAAAAAAAAATATTTCAATTTTTTGACACATTATTTTGAATCTTCTTGGTATTTTGGTTGTAGGTCAAAACCAAATATGAACCATTCGTGCCTCCTTCTATCTTCTCTTTATTCTGTCTCAGTGTTATTCTTATGTTCTCAGTTGCTTGCTTTACATTATTACTAATATTACCATTAACATTTGATTCATGGTTCAATAGGGGTATACACTTATTTCCCCATCCCATCAACACCTCATCTTAATCATTGTGTCTAGGTATCCCCTCTCACCGAATATTCCCACAAGATAATCTACCTCCATTTCCATGTCATCTTTGTTTGAAGTCATGCAAGCTGCCCATATCATTTGTCCTTCCTTAGATTCAGCTTTAAAGTTAAGAGCAAATAGATATTAAAAGGTTAAATGCACACATTTTATTGCATTGTTGTTTTGGGCATGGTGGAAATAACCTAGAATTTTGTGCATATACATGTTTAACAAAGCAAGTAATTCTGTTATATTCTCTCCAATCAATTTATATACATACATAGATAAAAATGGTTTTAAAACAGAGTATTGTTACATTATGTATTTTTTTCATATATTTTTATGTATGTTTAACTTTTTATATGTTTACTTTAAACTAGATAGGTGCTTAAGGTATTTAATTAATGATGGCCAATCAGAATGGTGTTGGGTGTATTTAATGAGAACAGAAGTAGTTAGATGTGATTCTGATGAAGTTTCTGGGTTAAGAAATGAAAGCACTAAATCTGTTCTGTTGTATTTGTGATTTCATATTGGATTATTAAAAGAATGGTGCTTTATTGACTGGAAGTCGTTTACTGGCACTGGAAACAGCAACTGGAGTGTTTTTGCTTAATGTTTGCCATCTCTCAGTGTTAGTGAGCTTACTGTACTGGTAATCAGGTTTCTTCTCTGGCTACAGCATTGCCTCAGCTCTGTCTTTTGTAGTTGTAATAGCCAGTATGGACTGGGGATTAGACACGCCCTCAGGGGCTGTTCCATTACCTGTTACAGGTATGGAACAACCTAACACGTTAGGTATAGTAGTTGTCTGGGGAAAGAGACCATTCTTCCAGGAGGGATATTCATGGGAAAAGAAGAAACAAAAAATTAATTATAGGGCAGATGATTAGGTTGCTTCCGTATGTAAGTCAGATCTCATATCTTCTGCTAAACATGTTTCTACAGTCAATTAACTCTGGGGGCTGTTTGCCTTTACACAGTTCTAGTGCAGGTATGGCCAGATAACATATGTGTTTTCAGAGGAAGAAGATTCTGACAGAGACAGTGGTGATTCTCTTCTGGAACCCATTGCTCAGAGCTCTGACATTTCAGATAGTTAACCTAAAGTTAATCCTAGATATTTTTTTCCTTTGCTGAGGCTAGTGATAGACTCAGGAATATTTTTGCTTGGGAGCAAAGAGGGTCTCCCCCAGAGTTTGGCAGATTTTATGATCTGTTAGAGGATGGGGTTCCTAATTTTGCACCTATTCCTCCCATTTTGTTAGCTCCTTAATGCACTTTTAAAGCTGCTTGAAATGCTCCTGATTCACTGCCTGCAGTTCCAAAGAAAAGCTGATAAACAGTATAGGATCATTACAAATTATAGATGTCTTTTTTTAACTGTAAGCTGACCCTTCTGCAACAACTCTTGCAGCAACAGCTAACAAGAAATCATTATTTTCCTTAACCAAGTAACTCTCTGATAAGGTCAAGTGGTTAGACAAACAAGGAATGAGACTGTCTGCATTTAATTTGTTAGTCTTTAGGATCTTGAACTATCCTGACTAAATGTGAAAGTTTGTGTTAAAATATGCTTACAGTTTGGAAGAATTTGCTGCTTCATTGTCTCCAGAAGGCAGGTCATATTTAAATCAAATTGTTTCTAACTTGGCTCAAATTTCTAAACATTCTCTGAGAAGCATGTTTGTTTTGCTGACACTGTAGGGCGTCTTCTTTTGTGGTATTGAGAAGATTTATTTGGTTGTAGAATTAGAATTTTTATGATGATTTGAAATATGAATTTCTTAATTCTCCACTTAGCCTGGATATGGTATTTGAGACTCCAGCTACACAGATCCTGAAAATGTGGGAACATGGAGGTAAATTGATATATGAAGTCACTGAGATTTTTCAGGTGCCCAGGTTCTACCCTAGCAAGGCCACTTTTCAATACTTTAGAGGGAAGAACAAACAGAAATCCCAGCCTAATAACCAGCAGGTCCCCACCAAAAAATGGCAGGATGATAACTCTTCTAAATCAAATAAAAAAAGTAACTTTCTCAAAAACAGTCAAGCTCCAGACAATGAATGATGATACTGGGAATCTGATCACCTTACCCATACCTCATGCCTCACTTTTCTACCTCTTTTGCACTGAAGGACCCTCAACCCCTTAGCCTGGATTCAGATGGTTTCAGACAGATAGGTGTTGAAGGTGATTTAGGAATGATTTACTTGGCAGTGGGTGGACTCCTCCTTTCAGTGGAATTACTTTACATACACAAAACCAGACAGTCCTGTTTCAATCAGTGCTGCAAAATATTTTAGAAGCAGATGTCATAGAACCAATACCTGCAAATCATACAAGCAAAGGTTTTTATTCCAGGATATATATATATATATATATATGTGGATCCCCTACACATGGCCGACATTTCAGAATGTCGAAAACCACATGGCCAAGACCATATAATCGACATTCAAAATGTCGACCATGTAGAACCAGCATCTCCAAATAGTGCGGAATGGAAACATTTCCATCTTCCACACTACAGTGTGATCTCAGAGTTGGTATATTTAAGTTAGGGAAGGTGTGGGTGGCAGAACCCCTCCCCCACAGAGGGGTGCAGGGCAACGTAGCCCTCCTGCTAACAGTGTGAAGGGAAGTTGTTTTTGTGTTTTTTTTATTTTATTGCATGGTCAACATTTCGAATGTCAGTCATATGGTCTCGGCCATATGGTCTTGACATTCTGAAATGTCGACCATGTGTAGAGAACCCATGTATGTGTATATATATATATATATATATATATATATATATATATATATATATATATAAAACATACATTTTTTTTTTAATACCAAAGAAGAAGCACTTGTGGATACCTTTATTAGATCTGGCTTCTGTAAACTCTTACATGACAATTCCAAAATTCAAGATGCTGACCTACAGTCAGTATTTGCAATGCTTCTAGACCATTCCATTGCCTTATGGTAATACTGACTCTCAAGAAATGTCTTAGGTTTGCTGTATCTGAATCACATTTTCAGTTCTCTGCATTACCCTTTAGGCTCAGTTTACAAAGTGCCTAACCCCAGTAGTGGCTCACTGCAGATTGCAAGGCATTCACATTTTGCCTTATTTAAATGACTTTCTTATTTCTGCGGAGTCTTCTCCCAGATGTTTGGAGTCCTTAAAAAAGGTGTGGAACCTCCTGCCACATCTGGGATTTCACTTGAACCCTCAAAAGTCTTGAGTCACATGCTCTCAAAAATTTGTCTTTTTGGGGTGTGTTTGATAGATACACTTAAGCAAAAGGCTTTCCAAAAAGGAAGGTAGTCACTTACCAGCAGATCTTTCTGAGTTTTTTATCAACAGTTTCAGGCTCTTGCAAGACAGTCTCTCAGGTTTCTAGGCCTCATGGCATCCATGATCCTCATGATACCACTTGCCAGATTATACATGAGAAAAATCCGGTAATACCTAAAAAAATTCTTGGACTCAGTACCTATACCACTTGGACTTTCAGATTCATTCGCTGGGGTTTCAAAGCAAAATTGCAGTGGTGGAGAAATCAATTGGATCTCAATCTTGGACTCTCTTTCTTCCAGCCCAGTTCAGTCTATCCAGACAGACTCTTCAGATTATGTTTGGAGTGCAGTTTCCATGGGAAAAAAAAGTGCTAGGTCTGTGAGACTGTTCTGATAGACCAAATCACATAACCATCTGTCAGAAAAATATGTATTAATGTGTGGATTAGTAATATGCTTAGTGCATTTAGAGCTTGAAAAGGGTTAACACATTTATTCTATTTCATACTGCATAAATCTGTACAAACTGCAGATGCTTTTCTGACCTTGTGTTGTTAGCTAAAAACTTGCTTGTGCCTTGGAAATTTACTGAGAAGCAGATGATTCCTGCTTATGTCAGGAAAATAATGAATAGAACAATACTACTTGTGTGAAGCTTAGACAAGAAGTTCCGTTTTGTGCTGTGAGAAAATACACAGCTGTAGAAGCCATAGATAATTAGGACAAAGCCTGTTTGAAAATATGAACTGCAATCAGCATTTGCTTGTATCTGAATTAGAAGAGTACCTTGAAATGTAACACTGTACAATAGAAGCTTGTAAACAAAGTAGAGCCCACCAAGGCCAGGTTGTTTTTCTCAAAAGTTTCTCACAAATCTAGTCATGTCAGCAGAAAATCTGAGTAACATCTGCTGTAGAACAATACTGAAAGTTGTGTTTGATTATGTCAGCCATAAAAGGCCATGTCTTGTAAAGTAGTATAAGAATGAGCATACTTCCTGTTAGTAGTTATACAAATCCTTGTATTTGCATGTTTTTGTCTCCTTGCGGCAAGTAAATAAATATACCTTAACTGAACCTTACGTGTATAGATCTTTGAAGTTTTTTCCTTTGACAGATTGGTCCTTCGGACCTGAAACCCTCACTTTGCCTTGGATTAGACAGGCCAGGTGGCTTGAAACCGTATGGGGAAGAAACCACATCGGTTCTTCTTAGTTGAAAAGCCCTCTGACTGAATTGTCGTAAAAAAGAGGCCAGCCACTTTCTGATCTGCGACTGAAGGATGGGTTTACTCGAACGAGGTGATCAATCACGAAGGCTCAGGTAAGGTGAATCTACTTTTTTCTGTTTTAGATCAGGGACTAGATTTGTATTTATTTTGTTAAGACTTTGTTTATACAAGTCAGGGACAAAAAGATTACTGTCTTCTCATAGATCAGTGAAACAAAGCAGGTAGGCAGTCATTCTGAAGAGACTATAACAAAATCCGTGGTACCACGTTAAAAATAAGGAGTTACATAACGATTAAAAGGGTAGAAGAAAATGGGTAATAATTGTACAAAAAGATCCCAAAATCTGCCGTTAACCGAAGACGCGAAATACATGCAGTCACAGCGTGCTGATAATATTAAATACTACTCAAATTGGGTTAATAAGTATGAATTTTATAGTAAATTAGAAAAATCCTCGCTTGTCAAACTTGTCAGACAGCTTAAAACTGATTCTAAAGGTCAAGTAAAAAAGCAATGTCAATTAGGAATTCCTCAGGCGCACAGGTGGATTGAGGAAGTAAACCGAAGGGAACAAAAGAATAATAATTCAAAAGCGATGTTTTTAGATAAGGAGGACAATAACTTAGTAATAGCATCAGCCCCTCCGCCTCCCTTGCCAGAATATGAGGCAAGAGAACAAGTTAGTCCACCCCTGAGATATCCTGCTGTCACTGTAAGTAGAGACACTCCAAAAGCAAAACCGTTTATTAGAGATCCCTTCGAGACCAGGTCTCGAACACGGGCAGAAAACTCAAAAGGAGACATTGAGTTATATCAAATGTGTAGAAATTCATGATTTATGAGTGAAGAAGAAATATGCCCACTTATAGAAGTACCTAATCCTCAGGCAGGGCAAGAAGGTCAGGACCCAACTATTCTAGTGTATAGACCCTGGACTCTGGAAGACATCCGGAAAGCCACTGAGGGAATTCCCCATCCAAAAGTTAATTTTAGAAAGTTCTTAGAAGATTTGCAAGGAATGAGGCTAAGTTATAATTTAAATGGAGAAGAGGTAGAAAAAGTAGTCAGACAAATTGTGGGACCAGATTGGCACATGATTAGTGGTGACTGGAATCCCTGTGACGCTACGCTCAGGTCCCTCCCACATAGTAGTGCAGAATTAGACAACAGAGTGAAAGGTCTTACAGACCGAATCTCTGAGAAATGGAAGCCTAGGGCAGACTGGACTTGCATTAATCAATGCATCCAACAGGAAGGTAAAGCTATTAGGTTCACAGGTTCATAGATTAGTACTAAGCTAACTGCTCTTGCGAGCCATTTTAAGCCTAGCCAATTATCCCATGTGAGATTCAAACCCTGCACCTTGTGTTTGAAAGGCAAACACCTTAACCATTAGGCCACTATTATGTCAGACTATTAGAATGTTTTAATAACCATTGTGGAATGCAGGTTCCTGAAGATCAGACACAGGATTCCCCATATGAGCAGCAGTTAAAGAATGCATTTTTGAAAGGCAATATTGCACCCATAAGCAGCTTTATTACAAAGCACATGGTAGATCTTCGTACAAGCAGATTACAGTCATACTTGAATACGCTAGGCATGCCAAAAGGCATTTTAATAGCAAAAAGAAAAAGAAAGCCCAAGTATTTTCTGTAGAAGATGGAGCAGAAGTTTATGTAGTACAGTCTGGGAAAAAGGGCAAGAGAAATGCCCAGGGAAACAAACAATCTGATCAGCGATCAGAGGACTTTGAATGGCGAAATAAAAGGGGTGAATGTTTTAAATGCGATAAGAAGGGACACCTGACAAGGGATTGCAAGAAAAACAAGAAAGCAACCACGGAAGATAAGGAGGGTGAGGACTGACTATATGATAGTCAGGAATCACTAGAAGAGGATAGCAGGGAAAGAACAAATGAGAATGTGATAGAGGGAGTAGAGAATGTGACAGAAGAAATAGAGGAAGTGCAGGAAGTCACGGATAGTGAAGAAAATGAAATATTAGATTTGGCTTTATTGAGCTTAGAGCTCTGTTTAGCAGACACGAAACCAGAAGTTACACTCCTGGTAGAAGGGAGGGAAGTCAGATTCTTGTGTGACTCAGGGGCATCACGTGCCCTGATACAAACTGCCAGAGAACTCAGAGTCACCTGATTACATATTAGTGAAAGCAGCTAATGGACAGCTGTATCGGGAGCCCCTCTCCCATAATATTGTGATAACTGATCCTGTTTCAGGATTGACCCAGAAAAGTAAAATTGTTGTTTCTGCAAAATGCCCAGTAAACCTCTTGGGCAGAGACCTTATGCAGCTATTTGGTATAGCAGTTGTTCCGACTATGCAGGGTATGGAAGCAAAGCGACAAATTGATACCTTTGCAGTGCAAATGGAGGGTAAAATGTTTTATTGGTACAGCCAGGACTTGGTCACGACTGGTCCAGGGGCAGTGACCGAAGATTTGATGAATGTAGCCATCAGCAAGTTCCCCTCCCTTGACATTGATAAACAGCATTTGTTGCACTGTACTCTGTATTATTGTAACACACCAGGACCTGATAAGGAATATGAGCAAGAATTGTTTGGAAATTGTGAAAACAGATTGATATTATGTAATCTGTACTGGGACACAGAAGGGAACTGTGTAGCCAGCTGTTCATTGCCCCAGGAGTTCTTTTCACTCTATAAATGGAATCGATTACCACATGTTAGCTTAACTAAGGACAAGAATGTAAAATGGGTAGACTTAGGGGAAAAAGTCACAAAATGGGAAAAACAGACATAGTTAGAACTGTCAGAACAGGGAATACAAATGCAGAAGTTGAATTGGATAACTCAGACCCACCCAGCTGTACACGCAGTCTAGCAAGGACAGCTGATTAGCACTCCTATTTAAGGAGGAAGAGAATGCCTTACAGAACATAACAGAGACTCTCTGGTCAACAGGAAAATCAGATGTAGGACTTATTCGTACAGCGGGACCAGTTACTATAATGCCAAAGTCAGCATTTAGACCACAAAAAAGACAGTATCCCTTAAGAAAAGATGCAGAGGTAGGAATAAACCTATTATAGCAGCTTTACTTAAGGAAGGGGTGCTGGTGGAATCTCCTGATTCACCATGTAACACACCCTTATTTCCTGTTAAGAAAGAGAATGGAGAGTGGCGTATGGTCCAAGATTTACAAGCTGTAAATGACACAGTAATACCAAGGGCACTTACGGTGCCAGACCCACACACCCTGTTGAATGATTTAAAACCTCAACAGAAATATTTTTCGGTGGTGGATATCAGCAATGCGTTCTTCTCTATACCGATACACCCTGACAGCCAGTATTGGTTTGCATTCACATTTCAGGGGAAAAGGTATACATAAATGCAACTACCACAGGGGTATTGTGAAAGTCCAACAATATTCTCACAAGAAATGGCAAGCAACTTGGCGAGATATACCCCACCAAGAGGTAGCCAAATTTTGCTTTATGTTGATGATATCCTGCTGGCGTCCCCCACCCAGCAAGATTGTAAAGAAGATACCATAGCGCTACTACAATTTTTTGCCACTGAAGGACATAAAGTAAACAAAAATAAACTGCAGCTTTAGAAAAAACAAGTTAAATACCTAAGATATGTAATATCCAAGGGAGGTAGGACATTTAATGAGGACAGAAAAGTAGCGATTTTGCAAGCACCAAAACCCACTACCAAGAAGGAAATTATGTCCTTCCTGGGTACAACTAATTTTTGTCAGAGTTGGATTCCAAACTATGCCTTGGAATCTGCATCGTTGACTAACCTGATTTAGAAAAAGCCTATGGCAGCACAAGATTTGTTACAATGGACACCAGAAGTGGAATCTGCTTTCTGCAAACTGAAACAGTTAATAGCGTCCTCATTAGTTTTGGGATTACCAAACTATCATAAACGTTTTTTCCAAACTGTAGATTGTAAACAAGGTTATATGACATCAGTGTTAACACAGCAGCATGGGGACAAGCAACGCGCTATTGCTTATTATTCATCACAACTGGACCCAGTGGCATGATCTTTACCTCACTGTGTACAAGCAGTAGTTGCAGCTGCAATGGCAGTACAGGCTTCGGCCTCAGTAGTTTTGTTCCACTCTCTCACATTGAGAGTGCCTCATGCAGTTGCGATTATTTTACTGCAAGAGAAGGTAGCATATCTTTCTCTTGCTAGGCATCTTTCCTGTATGACTATATTGTTGAGCCAACCTCACATGACAATTGAACGATGCATGACTTTGAACCCTTCTACCTTGCTCCCAACCCGTGCAGATGGCACACCACACAGCTGCCTGCAGGCGATTGAGCAAAAGGCACTGCCTAGAAAAGATCTTACGGATGTCCCCTTGGATGATGCCGAGGTGACATACTACATGGATGGCTCGTGCAAAAGGGGTCCTGCAGGACAGAACCTAGTAGGATATGCAGTAGTTTCTGATACTGAGATTATAGAAGCAAAATCTTTACCACACAATTTATCTGCACAGGCAGCTGAATTGATTGCCTTGACATGGGCATGTACATTAGCAAAGGGTAAATGTGTCAACATTTTTACTGACAGCCAGTATGCTTTTTCTACTGTACATGTTTTTGCGCAACAGTGGAAAAATCAAGGAATGATAACATCTACTGGCAAACCAATCAATCAAGCACAGTTTATTTTAGATCTTTTAGAATCTATTCAGTTACCTTAGAAAGTAGCTATTTGTAAATGCACAGCTCATACCAAGCAGCAGGATAGGATTTCAAAAGGTAATGCGAGACCTGATATAGCTGCGAAGCAGGCAGCTTCAGAAGTATTTCTTTTGAATGAGGAATTACAACCCTCTGAGATTTTAGACTTAGAAATGTTAAAGACAATGCAGACACTTACTACACAAGTTGAAAAACAAAGATGGGTAAACCGAGGAGCAATTCTCGAAAAGGGGCTGTACATCTCTAAAGAAGGAAAACCGATATTGCCGTCTAATTTGTTTAGATATGCACCCTTGTTGAGCCATGGGCAGTGCAATGTCTCAACAGGGGGGGGGTGGTACAGCTGGTGAACCAAGTGTTCACGACGTACGGATTTATAAACTACTCTAAAAAATGTTGTTCGGTATGCCATGTTTGTAATAAACATCATGCACAAGGGGCGTTAAAGCCCAAACAAGGGAGTTTCCCTACACCACCTTAGGAAAATAATGAATAGAACAATATTACTTGTGTGA
Organism: Protopterus annectens; assembly: GCF_019279795.1. NCBI lineage: Eukaryota > Metazoa > Chordata > Ceratodontiformes > Protopteridae > Protopterus > Protopterus annectens. The sequence goes on along the minus strand of NC_056727.1, from coordinate 1,100,644,372 downwards.
AGCTTAGACAAGAAGTTCCATTTTGTGCTGTGAGAAAATACACAGCTGTAGAAGCCATAGATAATTAGGACAAAGCCTGTTTGAAAATATGAACTGCAATCAGCATTTGCTTGTATCTGAATTAGAAGAGTACCTTGAAATGTAACACTGTACAATAGAAGCTTGTAAACGAAGTAGAGCCCACCAAGGCCAGGTTGTTTTTCTCAAAAGTTTCTCACAAATCTAGTCATGTCAGCAGAAAATCTGAGTAACATCTGCTGTAGAACAATACTGAAAGTTGTGTTTGATTACATCAGCCATAAAAGGCCATGTTTTGTAAAGTAGTATAAGAATGAACATACTACATGTTAGTAGTTAGACAAATCCTTGTATTTGCATGTTTTTGTCTCTTTGCGGCAAGTAAATAAATATACCTTAACTGAACCTTACTTGTATTGATCTTTGAAGTTTTTTCCTTTGACAGCATCAAAGAAATGTTAGAAACAATGCGTACTTTGAAATATGTGTACCATCTATGTGCTGCAAGCCCTTTACAGATAATGGCAAGCAACACTCCGTTGATGTATTATCTCAACAAACAAGAGGGTACAAGGCCATACTGTCTTTTCCTGTTGATAGTCATGCTTGGTAATTGGCTCTTCCAAATTCTGTGATTCTTCAGACCTACATTCCATCATAGCAAAACATTATGACAGACAAACTCAGCAGATTTTGTACAGACCCCAGTAGAAACTCAGTATAAGTGTTCTCCATGTCTTGATCCAGATGTGTGGGACACCTCAGGTAGATCTGTTTGCCTTCTTAGAAAACAGGAAATAAAATAATTATCTTTGAAATATCCTTCCATCTAAGCATATAGAACAGATGCTCTGTCATTCTTTTGGTTGGGAATGTTTCTGTATGCTTTTCCACCCTTTCCAATGATTTCCAAGATACTTCTAAAGATTCAGAAAGAATGATCAAAAATCATTGTGATGACTCCCTTTTGACCTAGAAAAATTTGGTTCTACCTTCTTATGGAACTGGCTAAGGGCAATCACCACAAGCTTCCCCATAGTCTTAATAATATTGTGTTTTTGGATGTTAATTTGTCTGTGGAGCCAGGTGGATAACAGGATGACAGTCCATAGAAAATTTATGGACGTGGCTAATTTTTACATGACCGGAGTTGTCACCCTTCACATTTATTGTCTTCATTTCCATATGGTGAGTTTTATAGACTCAGGACATTATTTAACAGTCATCATACCTCTCAAATGTACATATTTTCACAGAATGTCCCGATTTTTGCCTCATATTTTTGGTTTGTTCCTCATAAAATTTTGGTTTTCTGGCAAATCACTGGCAGAACATTAAGAACTGAAGTCAGAAAATAATGCCAGGCATTTGAGTTTCAGAATTTACACCCTTCAGAAAATGCATGCTAATGGACAACCTGTTATTCTATCAACTTTATATGCTGGTAAAAGCAATTTTAAAAAGTGTCCCTATTTTTGGGCCTTTGTCCCCCCATTATTTATGACTTTGTCCAGATTTCTTGCTCAAAGAGGTTGAGAGGTATGACAATGATGTTGAGTTTTTACAGGAGGTACGTAAGACATCAGTTATGTTTACTTCTAGAGGTTATAGTATAAAGTTAATAGATGATGCTATTTCTAAAGTGTATAGAGGTAACAATATAATAGAGCCAGTGAGGAATATTTCCCTGGTATCCAATGTATTGGGGAATAAGCCACATCATGAGGTTAAGAGAAAGACTTATTTTGTTACTATTTTTAATGTTTTTAGTGATGATTTAATCTCTTTAGTAAAATATATATTTTTTTGTTGAAATGTAGTGATCTGGCAACATTTTTGGATACTTCCCCATGTGTGCCTTTTAAACACGGTAGGAATTTGAAAGACTTCTTAGTTCAGAATGTTTTTCTTTCTCCTTCTATTAAAATACCTCTGTCTATTGCTTCTTTAGGTATCTGCTTCTTGAGGTACCTTTCCATGTGGACACTGTTGTTCTTGTCAATACATATTGAATGCCTTTCCATACACTAATGGTATTTTTGGCCATAAAAGGATAGATATGAGTGTGACACTGAGGGTATTACTTATGCTTAGAAGTGTCCTTGTGATCTTTTTTATATTCGTGAAACTAAAAGAAAGTTTAAGCTGAGACTACAAGAATACGTCAGATATATTAAACATAATAAATTGGAGAGTCCTTTTGCACAGCATTTCAGCAGATTTTGTAATTCTAATCCTTCTGGCTCGGAGCCCACTCTTTGTTGTAAATATGTTACAGAATAATTTTTTGTAAGGAAATTACTTTATAAAGAATTTATTTTTATTTTTAAAGTTTTATAATTTGTCCCCTTTGGGTCTGAATAATGAATGCAACTGGAAATTTTTTAATTTAATTAGATTTAAGTTATCTAATTAGTTTATTATATAATTATTTAAGAGAATGATTAATCTGTAATTTACTTGGTTTATATATGGTGATTTTGTAACAGTTGTTTTACTCCTTGAAGGCTGTTTTAAGCCGAGGCACCAGAGTGCTATTAAAGTTTTGCGTTTTTGGTTTTACTGGTTTGTGGTTCTTTTGCTATTGCTCGGGTTTTGGTATAGTGGTTTGCTATTCCACATAGACTGACTCTAATCACACAGAACACTGGGAGTTTGATACACTCCTGACATCAATCAGCTACAGCTGGCAGCCTGGATGATTCAATTTTAATACCTTTTGGGCTTTTTATGAGGGCATACAGCAGGCAAGGAAACCTGCTAGAAGAAAATCTTATTTTAACAACTGGAAGAGGTTTTGTAGTGCCCTGCCAATCACAGGGTTCATAAAAGGGAAGTAGAACTTCTGGTTCTCAAGTATTTGTGAGCAAATTAAAGATGTCTTTTAATATGCTTCCATCAAGGTACACCTTGTAGATATCTTAGCTTGTTCATGGCTAAGTACGAGCTAACTGACCTTTAGGGCCATTTTAGCCCTAGCCAATTTATCCAAGGTGGAGATGAACCTTGTACCTTTTACCTTGTGTCTGTAAAGTAAACACCCTATCCATTATATCAACCCTCTTTCTTCTCTCCTTCTTGATCTCCCTCTTTCTTAAATTTTTGTGGTCAGACAGTGTCTGAAAGGAGTGTGAACATGAGACTCCATCGTGAGCAAGTTCCTCTTCCTTTTTATTTCAGTTTTGTTATAGCAAAACTGACCTTAACTCTCTTTGAACCAGTCTTTCGAGATGACTTGGAGTTCATTACTTGGAAAACTGTTTTACTAGGTGCTGTGACATCTGCAAGGGGGTATCTGAATTGTAAGCTCTCATGCAGGGTGGATATTATTTGGTTTTACACAGGCATAGGGACGCATCATGCAGTAATCATTCATGCCTAAAGCTGTTTCTAAGTTTTCCTCGAATCATGCTACCAGTTTCCCAGTTTTCTTTCCAGAGACAATAATAAAGGAGAATAGATTCTACATATATTGGATGTGCAGAGGCAGCACAGATGTTATCTTGATAGAACTTAGTCCTTTGGGATTGCTAAACAGCTGTTTGTTTTCTGTGGTGGGACTAAGAAAGGCCAATTGTTGTCTAAACACATTATGTCCAGGTGGTTGTCCTCTGCTATTGTTTTTTGCTATTGCTTCCATGCTATTACTTTTCAAGGCAAAGCTAAGGTACATTCTTTTAGGGCTTTGTCCTCTTTGATGGCATACTGGGAAGGGGTGTGCTCAAGAATTATTACAGAGGCAACAATTTGGTCCTGTGTTCATGCCTTCACTAAGCATTACAAACTGTATTCCTTTAATATGTCCAGGAACCAGTCTCCAAGAGTAGGGTAAGCTTTTGAAATCTACCCGTAGGCTGCAGCTGAAGTAAGAATGAAGAATATAGTACAGTTGTGTAAGTCCTACTTACCCATAACAGTAGATGTTTGAATTTCTTCACTGTTGCGATAGCTACACCCACCCAACAACCCCCTTTGCAGATAGTTGAGGTGGAACATTACCTCCTTTTTTCGGTTGTTATTGTTGCTGTTGGTTGTATTATTTTATGGAGATTTTTGATTGTTAGTTGTTGGTTAAAGATGAGTCTTCCTTCCTTCCTTTCTCAAGGCAGTAAAATCCTGAAGATTTACCTCATCTTGGCTGCTGATATACTTCTCTCCAAAATGGCTGCACCCTATCAACAGCCAGAATGAGAGAGAGAGAGGATAATTAGAGTTTTGGAAAGCTGTGTTTGTGCTATGTCCTTGGCAAGTCAAAGTAAACTTTATTGTCATACAGATCCACACAGAGGAAAAGTTTGTATCACTGCACGAAATTTCGATACTCAAACTCATACTACATGAATGATAGTTTACAGAAGGAAGATACATTAAATTAATACAAATTTTAAATTAAATAAAAATAAAAATAAATAAAAAAAGATACAAAAAAGTAAATAAAGTAAAACAAATTTGAAAACTCTATTTACATTAGAAACAACAAATACAACAACAGGAATAGACTCAGTAGAAATATAAGTGATATGCAAAAAAAGTACTATAATAAATGAGAGGCACACATGAAAACTTACCCATCGACAATATATACTACAAACTTACAGTTCACAGTTTTCCTAATGCAAATAGGGATGTATGAAGTGAGCCATTCAGAGAGCTTATATAAACAACAATGACATATTGCACACAAATAAAATGTTTTACCCGTGTAGTGCGTTAGGCTATGGGTTTGTTATTCAGCAGTCTGATACCATGTGGGAGGAAGCTAGTATGGAATCTGGATGTCCTGCATCTAATGCTTCTGCAGTGCTTCCTTGCTGTCAGGAGTTTGAACAGTCCATGAGCCAGATGGTGTATACCCGTCAATAGTTTTTGGACACTGCATAGCATCTGTTTGAATATATGTCCTGTAGGGATTGATGGTTGGAGGCATTGATTGCTGTGGCCTGTTTAACAATCTTATCCAGTGCCTTCTACCAGCTTGAGAGCAATTTCCATACCAGACAATGATGTTGTTTGTCAGTACAGTTTCAATTGTGGCTCTGTAGAAGGTGAGTAGGACCTGTGGGGGGTTAGCTCTATAAAGTATCCTAAGGAAGTGGTGACATTGTTGGGCTCTCTTTGTAAGGAAGGAAGTGTTTGTGGCCCAACTTATGTCTTGCAAGATATGTTCCTCTGGGAATTTGGTACTATTAACTCTCTCCACTGTGACACCATTGGTGATAATGGGGTGTGTGGAGTTTTATTCTTCTCAAAACTGATGAGGATTTCCTTGGTTTCCCCAACATTTAGTGCCAAGTTGTTGTCAGTGCACCAATGACCAAGTTGGTTCACTTCCTCCTTGTAGGCTACCTCATCAAATTTGTTGATTCTATTTGACTGAAGCATAGCTGTGCAGTCATGCATTAGAACTGTGAAAAAAGTGGACTGAGTAGGCAACCTTGTGGGACCCAGGTATTTAGGGTGATGCTGTTTGAGTGATGCTTTTCAGTATCATAGGCTACTGCAGCAAAGAAGAAATTTGAACATCTACAGTTATGAGTAAGTGGAACTTGGATGGCTGTACTTTCTTGCCCAGTGCAGTGTTTGCTCATATCTGCCTGCTACATATAGTAGTGTTATTTAGAGGAGCAATGAGAATTCAGTATTGTGCAATCTGAAATAGAAGCATTGCAGAAAGTGAAAGCTTGACAGGCTTTTTTTTACTGATTACTCTTTGTCAGAGTTGCAACAACCAATGAGCCTCAGAGTATATACATATAAGTAAGGCAGTGTAACTCCTTCATGTAAGCGGTTAACTGGGGCTGCTCATTTGCAAAGACATTTATTTTGAAAGTGTGAGTTTAGCTCAGTAGTATGATATATTTCTTGCATGGAAAGAGTCCTTCAGCATTGTTACTGTGATCCCTTACACACACAAAGAAATGTTTTGTGCACTGGTGTACAAACTGTTGTGTTTCATGCAGTAGGGAACTGAGATGACATAGAAGACCTAGTTAGATCACTGAGGTGTAATGCTGTATAATGATTACTCTAGAGTTTAGAATTTCTAGGACTACAAAATATGCTTTTCTGACTTCTTTACATCATTGTCATCTGTTGTCCTTAGAGCTTAAATGCTGGCGTCAATATGTATGACTCGACAATTTATTTTGTTAATTATACTTTTTTTTTTGCCAAATGTCAGTATACTATATTTTTAACACTAAAGGTAAGGTTACTGTCGTACTTACGAAGCACTCCACATTATGAAGAATGTTCCTCAATCTCAGTCTTAAAAAGACCTTTTTTTTTGCTGTTCCACGTTGGATGGGATATGCCACACAGTCATTGCTAAAAATTTGTTTTAATTAATGTCTATGGTAAATAATACCAAATCATATTACTTTATCAAAAGAACCTTATGAATGTATAAAATAAGATACTTTAACCATGCTGTAACCTTCCTAGTTAAAGGTGATAGTATTTTGCCCATTTGTCCCGCATTATGAGCGATAACATTCTTCATTTTAATGATAGAATTTTGAGAGCTATGATCACTATTAACACTGAATGAATAAAATGTTTGTCGACCACGTATCAGAACACTGCTGCATCTTATTCATGTAATTAAGTTACCTAATTTTCACCTATTTGCATATTTCATTATTCAGGGCATATTTCAAGCTTTTATGACTCAGAAGAAATGGAATCTTTCCATGTCATTGCTGATCAAAAGACCTATCTCACTGAAAATTGTCCCTTTTCTAGTGTTGGTGCATCTCTAGTATTGTTACTTTTAAGTAAGGGTGATGGAGGGTGAGTAAATATGCCTGAAATATAATCCCTAGGATTCACAATGCTTTTTTTCCCATGCAGGAATGGTGTAACTGCTTCTGCATGGAAAATGTCTGCTTTGCTATCCACGTGCGTGCCATTTTCATGTGCATGAGCAGCCCTACACTGTTCCTGCACGGAAAGCCATGCGGGATGCTAATGAGCTCATTTGCTGGTGAAAACTATGCAAATGAACCTGATCAGCGATCCACCATAGTGGCCATGAACTGAAGAGAGTGTGCACGTGCAGGGGAGAGACAAATCTTGTTGTTTACACTACCAACAGGCTGAAAGAAAAAGGATAGAAGGAAAAGGCAAAGGAAGTAGCAGAGCAAGGGAAATGCTGTACAAATCAGTAATATGGGAGTCTGCAAACCACAATTGGCCAATGAAAGCACTTGAATAATACAGCTGACAGGTGGCTGCACAGCTGAAGATGGGAGGACATGTAAAATAGAATTAAAGGGCAACAGCATAAATTAAAGGTGAACTGATGTAGAAATCACTACTATGGGAGTCTTGCAACTCAGAATGGGCCCTGCAAATATAATACAGCTGGGAAGAGATGCAAGTAAAAATTAATTACAAAAAGGGCAACAACAGAATAAAGGCAATCATCCACAAATCACCACTAATTTTTCTAACCCTCACAGTGGCTAAATCCAAGCCATGAGCAAGTACGCTGGCATCTGGAATGAATCAGAAACAGCCAATCTGACAGGCAGCAGTAGCATCACACCACTATAAAGTATGGAAACACCCCTCAGTCTGCATTTCCTCACAAACTCTGCACCTTTGGAGTAAACCTGGAAATTTAAATCGACAAAATGCTAGGGACTGCCATTGCTCGGATACATTACTATGTGCTGGAGGCTGATGGTGGTGAGGAGGATAATGCCGCCAACTAGACCCAGGAGGAGGAGAAGAGTGTTCAGACCCAGGGTGACCTATCAGGGGCTACATGACTTGGAGATTGTAGAGCATCGCATGGTGGACAGGGACATGCTTCAGCAAATTGTGGAGCTGTGCCGGCATTGCCTCACATCCAGAACAAACAGAGGGGAACCCATCCCAGTGGATACTAAAGTATGTGTAGCCTTAAGAATACTAGCTACAGGTACTTTCCAAAGACCTACTGGGGATATCAGGAGGGTGTCACAGGCATCTGCATCCAGAGTACTCCATCAGTTCCTGGATGCCATGCTACCACATGTCCATGAACACATCTACTTCCCAAACACCTGTGAGGAATTGACCAGAAATATGCTTCTCTTCCACCTTGTAGCTGAATATCCATAGGTACTGGGTGCCATAGACTGCATGCACATCCACATCAAAGCACCACTCGGTGAGCAGGGTAGGGTCTACATCAACCGAAAGGGTTTCCCTCCATCAACTTTCAGGTTGTGTAGGATGTCCAGGGCATTATCATGCAAGTGTGTGCTGGCAACCCTGGAAGCTATCACGACTCCCACATCTGGCATTCCTCACAACTGTATCAGGGGTTTGCCGGGGGGACATCCCAATTGGCCATCTAGTGTGGGATTCTGGCTATGCACTGGAGCTGTGGCTGATGACACCCATCAGCAATGCACACACCCCTGAGCAAGAATGCCATAATGAGGCAAATGCACAAACCAGGGTCATTATAGAGTGTGTGTTTGGGTTGCTCAAGTCACGGTTCTATTGCCTTGACATATCCGGTGGAGCATTGCAGTACTCTAAAGCTAAATGTGGACAAATGTTCTGACTATGTGCCATGCTACACAATATGAACCTGCGGAAACAGCTGAAACATGACATGGGGAGGGGCCACACAGCCCACCACCATTGCCAAGGTCACCATAGGCACAAAGGGACTTATTGGAGGAACTTCCTGAGCCTGCACCTAGAGGCAGACAGAGGCATGCCCAGTATGCCTATGCCTTGGCAAAGAGGCAATGCATAGCACACACACTGACACTGTAGGGACCCAGGGACCGATACTTCTCTCCGACATGCACATACAGTAAAAGGGATGCCAAACCTGATACTACCTGTACTTTACCACGTATAGGGAATGTACTGCATGCGTCCCACATAGTCAGCCCTCCAGCACCATCCTCAATACCACCCCAGGCACAAGGTAAGTCACCCTTACTATCAATTACTGAATGGAGTAGTGTGTTCTGATAGTTATATCTATGCTATGGATGCAAGCATGCAAGGGAATTGGTTGGCCAAATGGAATAGCAGCAGATAGCTGACAGCTATATGGGACAGCATGAAACCCATAACAAATACTGTTGTCCCCATACTAGGCAGTATTACTCAAGGTGACAACTCCCACTGCAGTACATGTGGTGGCTCGACTAAGTGTGGGTATCCACAGGTCACACACATGGATGTCAATGAGCATTCCCATACCCACCCCCCAGCCTCACCCAGCAGGAGAGGTGTAGATGACTGGAATGAAAGGTCAGCAAAGCTCCACAAATGCTGGCAATGGTGAGCAGCCTCCCAACAGACCTACACAGACATACTACAACAGGTCTGGCAATTGCAGTAGAGTTCTGAAGAGTAAGAAGTCTGAAACTGAAATGTATGCCATTACAGTCTAACTTGTGTACTTTACTGATATGCCTACATTCTGCAAGATAGGGCACGATACAATACCAAATGGAAACAAACAAAAGAGTATAACTGAAATACCAGTGCAGTCAGTGCAAATGTGTAAAGTTGTTAGGTGTGCCCCCCTCCAACTCCACGTATAAATGGCAGTAACATGTAAGTTTGTAGAGTAATATCAGTGGAGTACAGATTGCATGAGTTGTCCCAATCAACATGATAATTGGTGTATGTCCACTGTATGCAGGGGTCAGTGTGTCAATCTTTTGTGAGTGTTTAATATTGTCTGGAAGTGGATAGCATGTAGGTCTGGATGTTGTGTCTCAGTGGCCTAGGTATAGTAGTGTGGTTGACAGGGCCATGTTCCAACAACTGCAGTGCCATCCAATCTGCTTCTCAGCTACACCTATGTTACTAGTTGTACACACTCACTGTCCAGATATCAATATGTGTCACTGTCAGAAAGTTGGATAGGCTATGAACAGGGGGTCCTTACATAGAAACAGTACACAGGTGGAAGTACTCTTTGTAGTGCCTAGAAAGTAACTTTGAACTGCACACACCTTTGGAATTAAATATAGAAGTTAGCATCACGTTAGTTTTCCATCTAATATGGAATACCGGTTGTCTGCCCAATCACTGGCAGCCCATAAAAGCCACAGTTATAAAGTAATGACACACTGCTGATGTCCACATACAAGGCAGGGAAGGAGAAAGTCCCAGTCATATCTGTGAGTCAGGTGCCATAAGCTTCCATATCACACATGCACTCAGTCCACCCCCCCCCAACAGCCACGGGTATTTCATCAGTCATATCCTTGCTGTTGGGAATGATTACAGAATCAACACACTTTTTTATGGAATATACACACAGGATGCAGCATGCTGAAATGGTGTCTTATGCAGGTGTGTCCCTCGCCATAAGCAGCACCCTGCCCACATCCAGACTGATGCATCACTATGAACTAGAAGGATTGCCAAAAACACCTCACCCACTTGCCCATTTCACCCCAGGGGAATCCACTGGCTTGCAGCCTGGTAAGGTATGAGTGACAAAATGCAGTGGCCTGCATCACTCTCATGTGGCCTACAGGCCTCTGGTAAATGCCCATGGCTCACTCATAATGCCGTCATATGCTTCACCCATAATGCCATCATACGGAATGTTATAGGGTCCTAACTAACAACATAACACATTAAGCACAAAACAAATGCAAGGCGATGCTGACAAATGCCAGTAGCATGCCGCTCCATGTCCTAGTGCACAAATTGTGGAACAAGGCATAAATACTGCTGTGATAAAGATCAAACTATAGATATACTTCTGAGATATTGCTCGCATACCGTTGTGAAGAGGATAAAATTACAAAGGGGGCAGTGGCATTAAAGCATGCATATCATGAAGTGAGTGAAGTCTGAAATTCAAATGTCTGCTCATACTTCCCCCTGACTGCAAACCCATGAATGCATAACCACAAATCTGCTTACAAACCACAATGTGAAGGGAAACTGACCAGATATACAAGTCCTGCCTTTGGATAACCTGGACAAATCTGCACAGCTGAGAGGTATGTCCACAGCAGGATATGGCAATTCAGTTAAGTTGAGAAATGCACAAGAAGGGGATCTCCAGCCAGACTAGCACCAAGGTGCTGGACCTTTTACACAGACCCATCACTCAATTGTCTGTAGCCACCCCTCCACAATGGCAGGATTGTGCCACAATGTCTAGTCTTTGCCTCACAATATTGGTGTCTGCTGCATTGCTCTTGTATTTCCCTGGTAAAAAACAACTTGGAGCAAACAATGATATATGTCAGTAGTTGATGACACAATACATTACACTGTAACACAGTACATATGGCCAAAAATCTATGCTAAAATAGAACATGTTACAAAAGCAACACAGACAGTAATAGGAAACTTAGTTACACACAGTATCCCCCATGTTTGGATCAATTGTGTCTCTATATTGGCAACCTATCTACAGATATCCTGCAAACATAGCTTGCTAGGTGTAGCTGTAGCATGCAAAACCTGGACTGGAGTACAACCTTCCCTGGAATGGATTCCCACAAGCAATATAGAAGGCCATACTGGGCATGCTCCTACACTTAGAGAAATAAAGCCCATTTCTGACACCACAGTGGACCATAGATATCTGTTATCTGCAGATGTCCGTGCACACACACCAAAATGTAAACTGTTAGGTCTTCACACACACACACACACACACACACACACACACACACACACACACACACACACACACACACACACACACACACACACACCAGGAAACCCACAGCCAGCTGTAGGTGGCAGATATGTGGTAAATCTCCATCTGTTTTGTGTGATACGTACACATATCTAAGGCCAACTTATTACAATAATTCAAACATACACACACATACACATGGGGAAGAGAGACACAGTCAGTACCATTATGAAGCCTTTCCCACCCAGTACACATCCCATAGTTCCACTCTACACGTTGGATAAATCTTAGATCTGTAAGGTCAATGGTGCATGTGATAAATACATAACTTACTAAAGAAAATATCTAGATAGGTAAGGTTCTGAATCTCAGCCCTGGCAACTGTGTGTGTGTGTGTGTAAAGCCATTACTGTTTTACTCCATCCCCACCCAGTACACATCACATTACCCACTATCAGAACATGTGCTGCAGTTAGTCACTGTACAAATTCCTTTCGTTAGCCCTCAGCCCTATAGGCTCTGTTGTGCTTGTGATAGCTATTTAACAGTAAAGTACCAATAATTATTTATGTAGCAATCCTCATCACAGTCCTGTCAAATGTAAAGGTGGGTCTGTTTGTAGGTGAATGATTTTGAGGCCATTCCCACTCACTCCATTTCACATTGGCCTCCTTTATCTCTGCTGCTAATGTCACTCACCTTTAAAGATACCTTTGGACAGCTCTCAGATATGTAAGCTTTGTGGCACATCTGATAAATGTGTACTGCTACAGTGCAATAAACTGGTTAAGTAGGAATTTTAATCACGGTCCTGGCAAATATAAAAGTGTGTTTGTTTGTGGGAGAGTGTCTGTAGTTATAGAGACATTATTTTGAGGCCATTGGCATTTACTACACTTCCCTTTTCACTCCTTTATCACTGCTGCTGATGTCACTCACCTTTAAAGATACCATTGGACAGGTCAAGGATGTTGCTACCTCTAGTAGGGGTAAGAACAAGCTGGTCTAGGACATTGGAATTTATGAATTCCAGAAAGTGCTGGGCAAGTGTATTGGTACATGAGTAGTTTTCCCAGTTAATGGAGGGGTAGTTGAAGTCGCCCAGTATCAGAGTGTTAGTTAGGACCCTAATAGTCTACAGGGTACTTAGAATGTGGAGTTTGCATCTTGGGATATGGTTGGGGACCTATAGCAGGCTATAACCTGAATCACTGTCTTACCGAATGTTAGCTGCACTTGAGGTATCTCAGATACATTATGTTGGGCTACTAGTCTGGAGGTGTGTGCATCCTTTATGAATATGGAAACACCACCACCTTTGGAGCTTTGGTCCAAGTTCTGTGGCTGAATGGTGTGGAATGAGTTATAACCTGGAAGTGCAGGGTGCTTTCTGCTAGCTTGAACCAGGTCTCTGTTACAGCACAAATGGTGATATTCTCCATTTTAAGGAGTGATTCCAGCAAATGCATTTTGAGATTTAGACTTTTAGTGTTGAGCAGCATGACTCTCAGATTACATTTGATTGTAGCTGTTATGTTGGTAATTTGGTCTTTGCAACACCACCTACAAAAGGCATAATTTGGTCTTTGCAACACCACCTACAAAAGGCACTATAGGGGTGGTAAAACCTTTGGCCAGTATCCAGTAGCCCAGGGGTGACAGATGTAGGCCATCTCTGTCAAGGCATCAAGGTCTGTCATATATGTGTGTGTGTGTCTGTGTGTGTGTGTGTGTGTGTGTGTGTGTGTGTGTGTGTGTGTGTGTGCGTGTGGCTATGTTTTCATAATAATGTTTCATGTTTCAATACACACACACACACACAAATATATATATATATATATATATATATATATATATATATATATATATATATTTATTTATTTATAAATATAAATAAAACTCTCTCTCTCTCTCTCTCTCTCTCGTATATAACATTCTACAAATATATCAAATTATGAGATAGATAGGTACAGATATATATGTTTATATATAGATAAGTATATATGTCTATATACAACACATGAATGTTTCCACAGAGCTTTCCACTATTGTTGTTTGCTTCTATTGCATGATATGCTTGAAAAAGCAAGAGCAGTTCCTATAGTTCAGGTGGTGCAGTGGTATGTTCTGTGACTGTAAGTATACAGGGTCCTAGGTTCAAGTCTTAGAAATGACATTTTTTTTCCCATTAATGTTAAATAACTGGATTGCATGGGACAAACATCATGCATGTCTATAACCTGCATGGCTTACTGGTTAATTGCTTTGACTATGGTGTATGAACTCCTGCGTTCAAGACCTACGACTGACATTTATTTGCCATTAATGTTTAATAACCAGAGTGCATGATATGCTAGGAAAAACAGCACAGTTGTCAACATCTCAAATGGCTTAGTGGTCAAGTGTTTTGACTATGGTGTATGGGGTCCTGGGTTCAAGACCTGCAAAGGCTGTTTATTTTGTTGCTACACTTTAAACTTTATTGCAGAGGGAGAATAAAATAAAAAAGAAAAACATATGTATTTTGACTATTTTACCATGGGTATAGACATTGCTTTCTGCAACTTTATCTGTGTGGGAGGCTGTGTGAACATTGATAACATGACATGGGATTTGCATTACCTTGTACTTGCACACATTCTGGGGGAAGCATATAATGATGGGGAACAAATAGTGACAGATTTTAAATATTGCTCTTACATACTTGGGAATGTATCATGTGTGCTTTACTGTTTTACTTTTTTTTTTTAATCCACAGACACTAGCAGTAATGTCCACGGACACACACTCTCACTGCTGTTGACTTCTGTGCAGGGTGGGTGTATTTTGTGAGAGCTCTGCTCACAGACACAACCCCCCTGCACTCATATACAGATCCATGTCCGTGTCAGAGCAGAGCAGTGTGCCTTCATTAATATTCAAGGCACGCTGCTGCACTACATGGACATGAACCACTCTGTGTCAGAATAATGCTATTCCAGCATGGAGCTTTGTGAATCCGGGTGAGTCAGTTCTGTCAATCTTGTCATCCCAAGCAGAGAGATACTGGATCTCCTGAGAATGACACAAAACACATAATCCAGTGTTGCAATCAATCATTTGTTGATAGTACCGCAGCATCATTCTGGGTGATTGGTATACTGCTCAGGGCTACTGTCACACCTGCCGGGATAACATATTCATAGAGTTCAACCATGTCTCCTGTCATGTAGTCCAGGGAGGTGTGCCCCAGGTAATTCACACCCAAATGGATACAGAGTTATACTCATAGTTGTTGTGGAGTGACATGACTGGCTATGTCATGTGTTGGATACTGGTATGTGATAGATATTTGGTTATTACCTGCTCCATATTCAACTTACTGAGTGGGATATGTGTGTGCCTCAGTAGTCAGTTACCCATGAGCACTGTATTGTGCAAGGTGGTCAGCCTTAGGAGTTTAGGTTGAGGGGCACACTGTATAGGTTAAATATGTGTCCCTTGGCATGTGCCATGTGGTGTCTGAGTAAGTGTCTGTCTTGCTGGTCTGTGTTGTTTGGGTAAATGTCCATTGAGTGCTTCTGTGAAGGTAGGTGTGTGGCTTTTCACTGTATGTCATGGCTGTCAAAGTGGGTGTCATGGTGAGCTATGTGTTTCACATGGTGCAGTGCAGGTGTTGATCTTATCCTCTTGACCTGCTAGTCCAGTCTTTGCTGGAGAGTGCATATGTCCACATTGGGTGATATATGTGTAACTCCCACAAGTCTAAGTGATAGGGGTTTAGAGGGGAGGGTTGGCTGTGTATATGAGGTAGTTGCAACAGTGCCTCAGAATGGGCAAGTGCACCAGGGTAATGGGTGACAGCACAGAATACGTTCCTGCAATCATGTTGGCAGGGGTGGATATAACTAGTAAGTACTGGGGCTACTTCTGTAATGAAAGAGCACTGCTGATGGCTCCCAGCTGTGCCACACTTATTGATACATTAACCTGGTGAGTGCCAAGCCATAATGCCATTTGAAGTGCAAGACAGAAAGAACTAGCATGATGTAATAGTGGAACGGAAGGCAAAATTACTGCCACCTGTAATACTTCACATCAGATGTGTAGTTATCAGTAGCTTTAGCCATGTGAAAGTTCAGCAAGCTTTGTAGTGTGTGCAGTAACTGTGAAACACTATAGTAGACATAACTAGATAGGCAGGAGTTCTAATCCCAATACTGGCAAATCAGTGTGTGTGTGTAAGAATCATGGACTGTGTGGGTTATACCATTTTGATTTGTGTACCACCCTGAAATTGTCCTATCACCCTACTTTACTAGGCCTGCTGATTTAATTCACCTTAGAAGTTACTTGGGAGGAGAAGAACTCATGTAAGCACTGTGGAGCATCTGATAACTGTATATCTCTGTAGTAGAAATATCTAAACAGGTAGGCGCTCTACTCTCAGTACTGGCAAATGTGTGTGTGTATGTCCCTTTGGCCAAAGATAATTTCCTGTTTGGCTGATAGCATTTTGATTGGTGTACCACCTATGCCTGTTTGCCACCTCCATATGGCATTACCTTATGTAGCATGGTAATGGCATCTGCCTCATATGCAGCATATTAAATTATTCTTCACGCCATTCCAGTCCTCTGTACAGATGTCTATGGGATATCCAGATGTTTAGGTTCATAGTTGTGTACTACGCTAATGACCCTGGAGCCTTTACAAGCCTAGCCAGAGGATTACCCTGTCATTGTGCCACCTGACATTATTTCCCATTGTCTCTGTGGAGTAGAACCACTGCAGTGATCCCTGGGGGTGAATTCTCTATTTTACATCCATTCAACAAGAATTCTCTTGAAGAGGGCCAGTGAGGTGCTCTGTCTGACATGTATGGGACATCTAATCCATAGCATGGGCATTCTCTGGGTTATACGCCAGTCCCTCTGGCATGTTCTGTTGATTGTGGTACTGAGGTTTAGGTCTCTGGAGCATGTGGTGTGGAAGGATTGGGATATCCTTGGATGTAGCATTTCTAACAGAGCTGGGTCAGACATGGTCTTGTAGGGCATGCAGAGATCGCCTCTAAGTAGGCGATATGAGACAGAGTAGTTGGAGTGTTTTGAGTCTGTCCATATAGGACAACTGTTTCAGGCCTAGGATCATCTTTGTGAGGTACGTTTACGGCCTCTGCAGTTGTTGCAGGTGTCCATTGAGGTACATGCCAAATGGGGCATTTTACCCAATGGTTGGCCTAATGAGAGAAGGTTAGGGAGAGACAATAGATACAAGACCATTAGTAATCAAATGTTCCACATAAAAGGGCTGTCTGCCCACAGTAGCAATGTGGTGGTCCAAAGAGAGGTTGCTGTCAGCCTGTAATCACAAATCTCTTATAATGCCTTCTGTGTTCAGTGTACTACCATCGATGTGGTGATTTATGGGAACTGAGTTGTGCCCAAAGGGGATGCTGGCACATATTTGGCCATTGAGCTTCAGGGCATGCTTCTGACAGCATACCTTGGTCTCAGTGAGGCCTTTCTGCTGGATGTCAACATCATTTGGATAGTTAATAATAACTCCCAACATGCAATGATCTGCAAACTTTGTCAACCAGAGTACCCTTGTGATAGCCTAGACTTCAGAGAAGTAGATACTAAACATGATAGGACCTGGGACCAAACATTTTCCCACTCATGACTGCTCTGCAGTCTGACTTAGAGTCAGGTGCTTTCACACCATGGGTCTATCTGTGAGCCATTTTGCAACCCACCTAGTGATATAGGGGTTGATGCCTACTTTAGTGGATTTTCTATGATTCCAGAGTGGGAATGGTATCAAAGGTCTTGGCCAGATCAAGGTAGCCTGTATGACCACATTAACATCATCCACAGCTCTGGTGACTGACTCAAAGAAGTTGACCAGGTTGAGCTGGCATGATCTACACTCATCAAAACCAAATTGTGTGGCATCCAGACTTTGGAGATCCCCTATATCCTTGTTTAATAGGTCCATGATGATGTGTTCCATAGCTCTGCATATCAGACTCATCAGGCTAATGGAGTGATAGTTCCCAGGGTCTGTAGTCACTCCTACTTTGTGGAGATGGATGATTGTAGCAGTGCGCCATTTCATAGGTTCATAGATTAGTGCTAGGCTAACTGCCCTTGCGAGCCATTTTAAGCCTAGCCAATTATCCCCTGTGAGATTCAAACCCTGTACCTTGTGTTTATAAGGCAAACACCTTAACCATTAGGCCAACCTCCCAACCCTATTTTGGTAGGGACAAAGCCTGAAGTGAAGCTGTGACTGAACGGGGTACACAGGTGTGGTGCCAGGTCACTCTGTAGTTCATGTACAGCATAGTGAGGGATATTCTCAGGTCCCATATAAGATGTATTCCTGTCCTTGGACATTGCTATTTTAACCTGTGCAGCAGTAATACTGGGTGCCTGGCTACTGGTATTGTGATTGGTCCTTTGTGGGGGTGAGAGGGGTCAGGTTGGCACTGAATCTGTCGGACAATATATTGGCAATATCTATTGGCACAGTTTAGGAGTTACCATTGTGCAGTAACTTAGAACACATCTGGGTATTGGCGTGGAGATTTTCTATATAATTATTGAAGGCCTTGTGTTTGTCTTTTCCTTCTGCTGCAATTCTGTTTTCATAGATAGCTTTAGAGGATTTGATGAGTGATCTCAACCTTTTGTTGAGGCCAATAATAGAGTTGTTCCAGTCTTGGGACTTCATCTTTTTCCGCACCAGTTTTTGTTCTGTTGTTGAGTTTGTGTATGGCAGGGGACCACCACATTGTCTTCCTGTTTTGGAGGACAACGTCTTGGTTTTATTGGTCATGGTGAGATCCATGCATATGCATATATATTTATACAGTGCAGTGTTGTATGATCTGGTGGTCATGCATCTATTCTCAATTTGCATAGGTGGCATGAACTTAGTCACCCCTGTTTTAAGGAGCCCAAAGTTAGCTTTGGATGTGTTTGTCATGGTGGTTACCTTTGCGGGGGTGGGGGGTGGGAGTGATGTGGATTCCCAAGGTGATTAGTTCGTGGTTGAATCCACACCTCAGTATTTTGACATGTGGACCCAACAAGGTCATGTATGTCACCATATATATCAGGGAGAGTTGAATCCACCACCCTGAGTATTTGTGTGTTGTAGTGGTCACTATGTACCTGTGCAACCATGACAGCCTGGAGCATGCATCTGATGACTCCTTCTATGGCACTTGCAACAGTGGCCCAACAAGCAGTGTTCCTCCTGCAAGCACCCCTGTCCATCCACCTGTGTGGGACTTTGGCTGCACTCTGGCTATGGCCAGTATCTACACTCACACCTGCCATACTCACCACACTAGCCTGTTCAATGCCACCCCCACTAACTCTCCATCATCTGTGGCCACTGGTGACATGGTATGTGTGGGCATTATCACTGTGTGCAGTGGTGCTGTGCACAAGAGTGGGATGCCAACTAATGACATATATTCAGCCTCTGACAACACCACCTGTACCTCAGTATTCCTATCATCTTGGCAGAGTCTGCAGAGATATTGACATTGTTTCAAAAGGGGGGAACCCAGACCCCATCTCCACTTCTGAGAGGAAGACAACATACGCACATTAATACCTGCACTTTGATGTTGGCTGGTACACTCACACACACATACACACACTCACACACACACACACACACACACACACACACACACACACACACACACACACACACTTCACACTTAAGGTGAGGTGGCACAAATCTGTTACACATACCATACATTACCAACAATGTGACGTGCATGACACACGGTTGTCAACATCATGCATTGTAGCCAGTTGTACAACATGTAACTGACAATATAAAGCTCTGGCATACGTGATTACTGTTGGTGTATGATGGCCCTTCTCCAGCACAGACTGCAGCCATGTACATATCATTGCTGTCTACCTGTATAGCACAGTGGCAAGTACTAAAGGACATACCTCACAACTGTACATATCCTCACAGGATGTGTAGCAGTCTGGCTCATATGTCTGCTCTATTTTTCATAACCCCTGTGTTTCTCTGCGACATACATGGGATGATCTGAGGAGTGACATTACTGATTAATGACATACATGTGAGTGCCAGATCTGCAAATGAGCAGTGAATGTATGGTCACACAATTCCTCTTACACCACCAGCCTTGTAAGCTTACAGTCGATATGATAAGTGTACACCACCCTGTTGACATGCCATTTTCTTGTTATATAAAGGATGAGACCACAATAATACATTCAAATATGTCACCCTCCTTCCATGTGACATATGACCGCCCAATCCAGTCGATAAACAAGCATGTGACACATGTAAAGTATGATGACTGCAATATGTACATGTTGATTGCATACATGTGCACACTCTTAAAATGATAAATTGTTGAAGCACCTTGTAAGTGGCTTACAGCATTCACTCTTCTTGTGAAGGTGTCTATCAGCATGGCACATCCTGACTTGGCATTATTTGGCCACTCTTCCATGCAAAGGTCACTCAACTCTGTCAGAATGCAAGGGCTGCTCATGTGCAAAGGCCTCATCATGTCACACTGGGTTTTCTATCTGGTATAGGTCTAGGCTCTGGCTGGGCCAATCCATACCCATGTTTGTGTTCAGGTGGTGCCATTTATAGGTAGCTTTGGATGTATGCTGCAGTTCTTTGTCATGTTGAAGGCTGACACACCTCCACATCTTCAGCATTCTTGAAGACGCCTGATGGATTTTGGGCAGAAGTGGGTGTTATTAGGAAATGTTCAGTATTCCCACCACCATGACTACAGGCCTTGTTCTGTCTGTGGAACAACAGCCCCACAACAAGCCACTGCCACCAGTGATTCACCATGGAGATGTTGGTGTTCAGGTTATGAGACTTGTTGGTTGTGCACCACACATAACTATTGGTATTGTGCCAGTGAGGTTGATCCTTAGTCTCATTACACCATAACACATTTTCACATATGCCTTTGGGAGACATGGTGTGCTGAATTGCAATTTGTATCCACCCCTGGCTGTTTTTGGTGTGTGGGAATACTTCCATCTTCTGACCCTACACCATAGGCAAGACGTATGGAGCATATGGGAGAGTGTTCTCTCAGGTAGTTCAGAACACTGGTACTAGCAAGGGGTTCCTGCAACTCCATTGGTGTTGCTGTATGTCCCCCTAACAACCTCCCTGGCCAGGTCTTGACATGTGTTGTCATTATTTTTGTAGGGGCATCAGGTTCTTGTCACAGCACTATTGTCCCAGATTAACTCCTTTTGACAACTGTCTCAACTGTGTTCCATGGTGTATGCACTGCTGTGGTAATGTTGTATCCTACTCTTGACTGATAGCTTTCAAATATGAGATCCCTTTGCTGCTTTGTACACTGTCTGCAAGCCATGACTGTTGTTGTTTCAGGCAACTGAGCATATGTCATGGTTATCCACTTGTACAGCAGACTGTTATTTGATGTTAGTCAAGAGTGCCTTTAATTGATGGCTGGTGTGTACCCAAGCAGACTGTATCCTGTCAGTAAATCACAACCTGCTGCAATGACATATTATTTGAAGGGTGTGCACATATATGGATCCAGCATATTGTGGGGTTTGTATACTCCATATTTGGTGGTCAACAGACTGATTGTTTGTACAGGGATTTGTTCATGTCATAAGTCACATTACAGTTTTGAAAAGATAAGTACTGACATATTGTGGTCTCAATTTGTATAGACATCACAAACACCTGGCATCTTAACTGGGGTGCATACACTGTTTATATCCACTATATGACAATAATGTTTCACACATCTCCCTACCTTAGGCCATTTGTTCAAACATTGCATTGCTCTCTGTCCAAAAGTCTTGGACTGGCAGGCCATGTGTTATGCTACAGGGATGATGCATTTGCATCAGTTAGGCCCCTGTGGTGACCACTGTGATGTAATGCAGTTGAACACAACACAGATGAACATGCACATAAAGCAATATGACTATGAGTGACAGTTGTGTGCATGGTACAGTGCATTGCCTTCACATGCCTGGGGTATTGGTAGACCACAAGAGTACAATTGCATACTCACCAACTGCAGACTGCCATCCCACATGCAGACAGGAGGGACCTAGGTAGTTGTATGAGGGGAGTATGGTCAGCAGACCCACATGTGGCACTGGTACAGGATGGATGCAGCATGTGTGCACATGTACAATACAACCCCCAATACTACACAATGTGCTGTCCTTCACCATAACTGTGCAGATCTGTGCATTAGAAAACTCAATCCACAACTGCAATCTGACCTGACACATGTACGTAGATACTCTACAGTTACAAGTATGTCTGCTACACTGGTGTAGTAATCTACACTGGGGCCTTACCTGCACACTCCTTGTCCATTGTCTGAGTGCCAACCACCTCCAGTATGCAGGGGGTCTGTATTCTGATGTCCTGGGATGGGTGCCCCATTGTACCCTTGCAGCTCCCCGGTGGGTACCAGTGGGGCTGCAAGGCCAGGCCCATGCCTGTGCAGTCCCTTGTCACTGCAGCAACCCTTTGCCAGGCATGGTTTATGTCACTTTCACAATGCCAGACTTGATCGTGTGTACATGCATGCAGGCCAACATCATTTACCCTGTGGACAAGGTTATCCCACAGGCCAGTCCTCTCCTGCACATGTTGCTGGCTCCAGCCAAACATTATAGCATGGTTGTGTAGTATGGCTTCTATGATTATATTTGTCTGAGCCACTGAGAATGTTGACCTTTGCTGATGCAACATTGCACCTGGGAGACATTACAAGGGAGACACATCACAGGACCTCATATATTTGGCAGCCATATGTATAGAACCTGCACATCTACATTGAATATCAGTAGCCATCACTCACAACCACACCGTACCCATGTAACGTATCAGCAATGTATTGGCTTACATTGCACTGCTGGGCCTGAGGTGTCATATTCCCCCCAATGAGGCCTACTTAATTTCCTACTCCTGTACTCCTCATTTATGTCTGTGTCGAGGGATGACATTGGCTATCTTCCATGTGGATGTGGTGTGGATGGTGCCAAGCCTTGCTGTGACTATGGTATGTAATGTTGCTGGGAACACATGCCTGAGTTCATGTAGGATGCAGACAGGGATGTTATCAGGTGCCATGGATACCTACATTTGTTGCCTTTCAGTAGACATTATGTATCTGCTCACTGGTGATGAGGGAGGGGTGTCGGTGCTGTGCATATCTAGCTATAGTGCTGCTGAGCCAAAGGGTGATGTTTGGTCTAAACCTATCTGCAGTGGGTTGCCTATAGCTATGCTGTGTGTATATGTGGACTGATTGGCCACCATTACAGGGTGGGCTGGTATGTGGCCTCAGAGATTGCAGACATAAGTGAAGATGGCCTTCTGATTGGCCTTGGTGGATGTGTCCAATTTGTACTCATAGTTAGCCTTGCAGTACTCCACCTGTGACCTCATATGCTTGATCAGCAAAGGCTGACTTGATGCCAGGTTGGTGCATGCTCCTGATTTGACCTGTACAGCCAATCTAGGGACCAAGTCTGTGGTTTGTGTATTACTGCTGTCCACCACAAGCATTCAGCTTACCTTGAGGGGGTTGATGTTATCCTGTCAGGTATTTCTGAGGCCATGCAGCTATGTAGGTACCCACATAGTATTGTGTTGTGGGCCTGGACACAGCTGCTAGTTCCACCATATGGGATGCTCTTCATGTGGGTCTTGCACATTTACCTGGCCTGTGAGGGGGACATTACGAAGGTGTGGGGGCTACAGGTTCACAGACAGTAGGTGGAAATACTTCACAGGACAGGACATGTGGAGACAGTCCAGCAACATGGTGGACAAAGCTCCAGAGTTTGGTACAGGTTGTATGTCATTATCATTGTTATACACATGGGGGTGGATACATTGACGGGGTTTGTCTGGACATGCATTTACTGAGTGACTTGACATCTAACAGTGATATGCCTCTGACACAGATCTCAACTGGAATGTTGTCCACAGACTGGCCAGATGTTTGCCTATTATGCTTGGTCTGTTCCTCGACCAGCATCTGTTTTTATGGGGTTTGTAGGATAATGTGAGGATTGCAGTCAGTACGTGTTGTCATCCATTGGTGTTTCACACATCATTTCCTTCAGGGATGTGATGTAACAACAACACATGTAACAGCAGCTACTGTCTCAATTAGTAACACCATTATTTGTGATATGTCCCTCTTTACAGCCCCCTGTCCCATATGTATGCCATGCATTGTCCAGATGTCCTGCACTATAAGGTGTAGAGATATGGTATATCATTAATTACCAAATGCACACCAGTTAGAATGACAATGACCTGCAGACTCCTGGCTATGGTATGCAGCGGTGGCCAGGCTTATGCATCCACACCCTGGTAATTCTGTGGAAATCTGGACATATGACAGTATGGCTGTCTGGCCATTGTGAACAGACTACCAAGGTTGTGTAGCAGTGTTGTGTTTATGATTTTTAGGGTGGGTAGGGAGAGTAGCAGCTTTGAGTGCCATACATCCTTTACCTATCTGACTCTGCATGCTGCTGCAGCTGCTGGTGGTCTATCAGGTCCTTATACATGTAGGGGCTGTCTGTGAAATGTCATGTAACACCTCCAGTTTCCCAGTACACTGTGAATTGGGACAGTATATGTAGGGGTAATGTGTGAGTGGCAAATGGTGTGTGGTTGCTCTCACAGTATTATACTGTCAAGTTCAGTTTGCCTACTGGTATATTGCTGTCACTGTGGTGTACTTGTTTGGGGGAATGCACTTACACACCAGTGTCTGTGTTCTGCTAGTATTACATCCCTGTACTGCCTCTTATATTTGCTACTGCATGTGTACAGCCCCAGAGCTGGACCTGGGTAGTGTTATGTCACTCTGATTATAGTCTGGACATTGCTCAGTAGCTCAGTGTAGTTTCTCTACTGTTGTGTTATGTCCACATATTCATAGGATGTCCAGTTGTGTGGCCAATATCTTTGGTCTGGTCCCCATAACTGTTATGTATGCATGACACATCAATGGAATGATGTGGGTACTGAGGTCAGTAACTAATGAGAAGCAATTGAGTCCTGGAATTGTAATATTTCAGTTGGAATATTTTAGGACATACACTGTTATTACATGGACGTTCTCAGCTTATCTACTGATGTATTTTGTACCTTTCCCTATTTTCATGCCTTTGTCCCCCCACTTTGTCAGGCTTGGTCCACGTTCATTGCATTCAGGGGTTCTGAGCATACCTGTCCACAGCCAGATTTTCCACAGAATGTCCAGATGTATGAACCATACATTTGTTCAGTTCCACAATTTATTTCTATTTGTCTGGTAAATCACGGTGATGATCCAAGGATTTATGTCAGTAAATACATGACATGACATTTCAGTTCCCATCATCATATCCTTCAGTGATTGTCTACTGAAACACACCACACACTGTTGCTGTCACACATGTCTTCATTTGTAACAATGAATTTCTATTTCCATATATGTGCCCCTTTACAGTCTTTGTACAGGTCCCTTGCACTAACAGGTTGGGAGGGATGGATCGGAAATATTAACTGCACTGCATGTTATATACACACATACATATATCTATATATATATTTTTCCTTCCATTATATTTAATATATGTATGTCTATATTATGACTGTATGTTTACATTTATATATTTCATCTAACATATATATATATATATATATATATATATATATATATATACACACACACACACACACACACACATATATATATATATATATATATATATATATATATATATATATATATATATATATATATATATGCTGACAGCCCATTTCACTGAAACCCATTTGGTCGACAGCTCATTTCATTGACAAAGTATTCAAGGCAAAACCTGGTTTGCCTCCCCACTGTTGTGCTACTGTGGAGTTGTTATATATAGTTGGGGGGGTGTGGGGGGCACAGCCCCCCACATTGGGGGGGTGTGGGGGGTGCAGCCCCCCCACCTAGAATGTTTGTCTATGAAATGAGCTGTCGACCAAATGGGTTTCAGTGAAATGGGCTGTCAGCGAATAGAAGTAGACCCATATATGTATATATATATATATATATATGTGTGTGTGTGTGTGTGTGTGTGTGTGTGTGTGTGTGTGTGTATATATACATGTCTATATACAACGCACAAAGGGTTCCACAACACTTTCCCCATAATGTTGTAATGCTCTATTGCATGATATGTTTGAAAAAGCAATACTAATTACTACAGCTCAGCTTTTCTGATTAAAATGTTCAGGGTCATAGGTTCAACACTTGGACTACTGTTTTTTTTTTATCAATGTTAAATGCCCTGAATGCAGGATATATTCATTAAAGCATTATAACATCTCACAGGTCAGATAGTAAAGTGGTGTGTTGGTGTGATTGGTGAGGACAATATCCTGGGTTTGTGACTCGGCAGTGCTGACAATTTTGTTGCTGGGCAGAACAAGGTCTGATGGATACAAACGGATTAAGGCACCTTTCTGCATATCATATGTATAATGTTATATTTAAGCAATCACCCACAGCTGGGTGTGGGTAATATTGGATTTAACCAGTGTTGGTGTGGTTTGGTCACGAGGGCAATACCCTCATAACCATACACTGCCAAATGTGGATAGGTCCAGCATTGCCCACATACAGCCATGGGTTATTGCTATTATACAATGACATTATTATACAATGACAGTATTTAAGAAAAACAATACGTACCTTTCTTGAAAATGTCATTGTATCATGCCTCCATGCTGCCCTTCCACAGTTTTCCAGTACCCTGGGCCATTTCTGATGTACTGCACACATGCGTAAGGGACATGTTTCCACACTTACACAGAACATCAGTATCATGCAGAGGTACCAACAGAGATAGGGGGATCTCATTTGCTTTTTTGTACATATCTCTGTGTGTTATACAAGTTGATGAATTCATGTATAACATAGTGAGGTATATTAAAAAGGCAATGGAAATCATCCTTTCTCGGTTGACAGGATGATCGCCATTGCATTTTTTATGATATCTTGCTATGTTATACGAGTTCTTCAAATTGTAACACATAGCAAGATATGTTTGTAAATACAACAGAGATCTTCATTTCGCCATTGCTATCTCTGCAGACTGGAAATATAAACAGGTGGTATACAAATGGAAATAGTCCAGGCACGAGACCTTTTTCAATTTTGCATACTGTCAGATTTACAACAGGCACTCTGTTTGGGCTGGCCAATTGGCATACTCAGTTTTGTATCTTAAAGGCTGGTCATTGTGTAATATAACTTGAATATTTACATACACTTTTACCTTTATCTTCCATGACATCTCCCTATGTGCTTTTCTGACATTACATTTTGTGTGACTACGTCTATGGGATACTTGGGGGTTTCACAACTTCAGTACACTGACACCTCACATTTGGGCCTAATACTGTACTCTGGTTGAGAAATATGTTACTTCCTACATAAATATACAAATAAATTAAAATTGTCCTGATTTCACATATAAAATGGGAACGACTTTGAGGGGGCTTGAACCGTGAATAACTACATGCAAAGCATATTCTCTAACAACTAGACTATTGCACTACTGTTTATGCTGGATGTCTATTGCTATTTAACTTATTGTGCCATTTAAGCTGGGCTAAGCATAGCTAAGCAATGGGCACACCCACACAACTACGCTTAAACTTTATTGCAGATGTGAAAAAAAAAACTATTTATTTGTTGGGGGCTGTGCTTTGCAAACATTGATGGCATATAACTTTTCACAGTATGTCCGGATTTTTACCTTATATTCTTGGTCCACTTTTCATAAACTTGTGGCTTTCTTGCACAGAATTAAAGATTGAAGTTTGAAAATAATGAGAGACATTTGTGTTTTAGACTTCATACCCTTCAGAAAATTCATGCTAATGTAAAACCTGTTATTCTATCAACATTCTAAGTTTGTAATAGCAATATTTAACATTTATCCCTTATGGCTTTGTCCAGATTTCTTACTCTAACGGGTTGAGAGGTGTGATGAGCAATATCGCTCTTTTTAAATTGCCGTACAGCAATTCTGGTGTGAAGGGGGCATGTGTATTGTGAGAGCACTGCTCTTAGACACTCCCCCTGCGCTCATGCACATCCCCCGTGTACGTTTTAGAGCATGGCGGTGCGACTTCATACATATGCATGGCGTGCTGCCGTGCTGCATGGGAAAGTTCCCTTCTGTGCAGGACTAAGCTATTCTTGCACAGACATTTGGTCAATCCGGGGGAATAAGTTGGGAATAGATTTTTACAAACTTAATGTCAAAGTCAAAGTGAACTTTATTGTTACTTAAAGCAAAAATCTCTCTCCAACTAATAAGACAGCCGATGTACAAATTCTGTAGTATCCAGCAAAAGAAGAAACACCAGCTGTACCACAGCAGTGTAGTTTATTAAGATAGTAAGCACTTTCAGGGATCCAATCCCTTCATCGGACAACAAGTGAATATACCTTACGCAATTTATAGAGGAATCAATTAAGGACAATTAACGTTCCTTAAGAAAACAGTAACATTATTCTATTAAGCATAATTACCTATAGTAAAAAAACATAACATTATTACAATGTTGTGTTTAAAAAATGTACAACACACTGCATATATATATATATATATATATATATATATATATATATATAACATCAAACGACCTATAAGCCATACTCATAGGAGTATATTCATATTGTGTACAATACCTCAAAAATAGGTATAAATATATATAAAAAAAACTTAAGCATAGAATAACAACTAATAGCTTATTTAATGTTTTAATGGCCAAGCTTTTAAAAAAGGTTTCAAGGACACCTTGTTATTCAGGCCAGGGGGGTTATCAGCACTGAATAACATTATCCATTTCTGTTCAGCAGCCTCGGTGTCATTCACCAAATCCCTCCCTCTTCTATTATCAAATAGAATTTCTAAAACTAGAAATTTAAATGTATGTTTAGACCCTTCATTTTTATTATGCATGGCTAGGGCACTACTCTCTTTATTATTTCTAATGTCTCTGTAGTGTTCCAATATCTTATCCTTAAACCGCCTGTTAGTTTTACCAATGTAGAAAGAAAAACATCTGACACAATATGTGAAAATAAACAACATTAGATGTTTTACAATCAGCATAATGGGCACTATTAAAACTAAAGCCCATGTGTGGATGTGTAAAACTCCTGCCTATGTGAACATGCGTACAGGCTGTGCAACTTCTGCATGCATATGTGCCTATCCTGTCAGATTTACACCAGGTACTAGATACGTCAGACCTATAGCATAAATGGCTATTCGATGTTTTATTGTTATGAAAATTTAAAATTCAGTTTAGCTTCAATTACACCCTTTAGACCTTCAACAGTAGAAAGGATACCCCAGTTCTTATTAATGACATCACAAACAGTACTAATATTACTGGCAAATGTCAAAGGCATCCTCAGTTTGTTATCAGCTATATTACTGGGTAAACTTACATAACTGTCTTCTGCATCATTGGTAGAATTCGGGACAACTCTGTCTCTAAAATATGGTTTACAACGGTCACCCCTGGTCTTCCATGCTTCATTTATATATCTATCAATCATCTGACCATCATAGCTTCGCTCCAAAAAGTCAGACTTTAATTTCTGGAGTGCTCCATATAACTCTACATCGTCATTAAATAGCCTCATTACTCTAAATACTTGCCCCTTTATTACATTGTGTATGGTATAGTTTGGGTGCATACTTGTGTTGTGCAGGAAGTTATTTTTTCCTAACTGGCTTCCTATAGAGACTAGTCTTAATATTATTCAGGTGGTCTTTACTCACCCTCGCATCCAAAAAAAATCTATTTTATGTGTAGAATAATTAAACGTAAATCTAAGAAAGTCTGTGGTCCCATTTAAATAACAAATGAATTTGTTCAACTCAACTTCAGTGCCCTGCCACAGCAAACAAATATCATCCATAAACCTAGTATACCAGTATGTGTTCACTATATAGTTCATTGGACAGAACAAGGGAATGTTCTCAATGCACTAATGAAAGGTTGACGTAGCTATTGGCACAAACTGTGCCCATAGCCACGCCAACCTTCTGGTTATAATAATTACTACCAAAAATAAAGATATTATTTGTAAGAGCAATATCCAATAAAGTACAAATCAAATCACATTTACTAGAAGTAACTCCTGCAACAATTAGCACTTCTCACACATTGTCTATCCCCCATTGATTCGGAATGACTGTGAACAGTGATTCTATATCTAAAGTTACAAAAAAACAATCAGTATATACAGAAGCCCATTTCAAGCTGTGTGTTTCTAAAAAGTTTTGGAATCTTTAAGAACACTGTCACAAGCATACAGTACAGAGTGTAAATTCTTTTCAACATATATAGACAGGGGTTCAGTAGCCCATCTTCTGCTAGATACTATCGGGCACATTGGTGGGGTACAAAGACATTTATGTACCTTAGGTAAACCATATACCATAGAAATAACGGGGTGATTAACTGAAATATATTCAGACAGTGGCTCATTTATCATGCCTGTAATCAATAGATCAAAAAACAGAAAGGATATTTTATCTATAATACCCTTCACCACAGTCAGTGCTACACATTGGTACATTCTTGTGTCATTCAACAAAACATACATTTGTTTAAAATATAAATCTTTATCTAGAACTACAACACCCCCTCCATTGTCAGCAGGTCGAATCTCTATCGAACCTAGGGCTTTCAAATCATTTAAGGTAGTGTATTCTACACTAAATAAATTAAAAAAACTTATTAGAACAAATGTCAGAGGCCAAAACTTCTCTTATCTGTCTATCATAGACTTCAGTGAAAGTATCAATAGTAGCATTGTTAGGGGGAATATACACACTCGGCTTCTTAAAAACACATCTGTTTGACTGAATAGATGAAGAAAACATAGCACATAAAGTCAAGTTTCTGCCAAAGCATCTCAAGTCTTTCAAGACATCAGTAAGGACAGCTTTCTTAGCCGGTATAAAATTCAGGCCTTTATTTAGTAATGTCATCTGAGCCTCAGTTAAAACATGTGAAGAAATGTTGAAAATCAAACCTGTTTTAACCTCTTTTGGTTCTGTCCTCCTTCTGCACTCAGTGGTCTCTGTGGATTCCGGTTCTTTGAGTATCCTCTAATGGGAAGAGTATTCTCTAGTAAAGAAACGGCTCATATTATTTGAAGGTTAAGCCTCATCTGCACTCCTCTGGTCAATTTATTGTCACTGAGACACCACAAGGGTAACCTAAACAAAATTGTGTGCATCAGGATCAGTATTGAGATGACAGTTATACATATACAAATTACATATAGTACATGCAACATACATAACATCAAGTTAGACTATTTTACTACATATTACTATAAATTACATATGTCTATAGTTTTTAGTAGCTGAGTGTTGTGCATGATCAGTGTTTTTCTGATGAGTCCTAAAATAACTCATCAGTATTTTCCTGCTGAGCTATCATAGGAGCCCTTAAAAACAATATGAAAAGAAGTAACCCCAGTACAGAGCCTTGTGGGACACACTTATAATCCACATTTGGTCAGACTTGTAACACCTCATTCTGAATTGTTGTGTTCTGTTTATTAGTCATTTTTTTTCTACTGAACTAATACTTTAGAAGCAAATGTACCTGAAGTTTATCCAAAGAGAGACAAATTTCATTTTTAGGACTGGGCACTATCAAAGTCAGCATCTACAAGTGACCAACACTAGAAATCCTGTTGCAGCAGATGTGAATTTGTGTTTGAATGAGGTTTAGAAATTTTAGTGGAAGCCTTAAAACTGAAATAAAGTTATATATAAATGAGTAACTGCAAGTGTAAATTCAGTGGTGGAGTACTATATGTATAGTTGGGATTCATTGTTTCAGTTGTAACACACTGCTAAACTAGACATGCACCAATGGGTTGTACAGATATCCTCTATTACTGTGTGTGTGTGTGTGTGTGTGTGTGTGTGTGTGTGTGTGTGTGTGTGTGTGTGTGTGTGCATGTGTAAGTGTGCAAGTGTGTTTATATGTATGTGTTTGTCTGCATGTGTTTTTGAGGCCAAAAGCCAAGCAAATAATTAGAAATAATTTTCTTTTTCCCTTTTCATTTTTGGGCATTTCTCTGCTACCTGGTTCGGGGTGGGTCAAAGCACTGAGCAGAGTCATTTGGAATAGCTTGACCTTTATTAATGGTTGTTTGTATTCTTGTAGAAGGTAAACTTTCTCAATACCTACTTTTTTTTCTCTTGTCCTCTGGTGTCCCTTCCTCCTTACTCCACAAGTCCCAGTTATATGTAAACTGGAATGGTTTAACAGTGGAGCTGCAAATTAATCATTTTTAATTCTCCTTAGGTTGGAACCACATATAATGTATCTGGGTATGGCTTATAATCAAAGAATAGGAGCAATGCCCTCATACTGGGGAGGTTGGTTTTTCTTTAGCTTACTTTTGAGACTACTAGCTAACGTATTTGTATTATCTGAATGCAAATTGTACCTTTTTCCCCTTGCTTTTTTACAAAATGTGGGGGTCACTGATTAATTTTTGGTTTACCTAAAGGCATTTGATACAATACTGGCACCTTTGAAGTTGGATTGATGAATTGCTATTATCCTTGATTGATTGTTCTTGCTTATGTTAGGTGCCTTTTGCCCTGAATTTTCAAGTTACAAGGAAGCTAATGAGAGTGGGCAAATGCAACCACCTTGTGTTGGCTGAGCATGGCAATCTTGACTTTGACAGGATTTTTGGTATGGCTGCTCTCACTGACTTTTTGAATTGAAGATTTCATGGGTATGGGGGACTGGTCTTCATAGACATAAATTTTGCACTTCATTTTTATAGATTTTCTGAGCTAATCTGGTCTGGTCATGTCTAGGATGTTGTATCCCTCATAGAAATAACGGTGTATGAAGTTCTGTAGTGCATACAGGTGCAGATCCTTTTATTATTCTTTTTAGATTGTCTACCCACACCTATTCTGGTTTGCTCTGCATACAGATCAACTTTTGCTTTTAGACTCTCTTTATGGGTAAACTACAAGATCTGCATTAACAGATGGTGCTTTGAAGTATTGAAAATGAGATTATCTCCCAACATTAAGGTCCTGAAGAGATTGAAAGTGAGGTGAGAACCATCTCAGAGATACACACTTATGATGGTGTTTTTGCTTAATTAAAATAAGTTACTTCATAACTCTCTTGACTTTAGGACGCCTATAACAAGCTTGCCCATTTGGGTCATTTAGTTATTAGTGTTTCTGTACTTCATACATTATTTTATACATTTTTACAAGGTTTTACAGTCTGTCTAATGTTACTGAGAATGTGTTTTAAACAGTCGCCCAGATATTACTGTATCAGACTGCACCTCCCTCTAGTTAAAGAAAGTATCCCTGTGATTTTTTTTTTAACTTTCTTACCACCTTTTTAAATTAAATTGAAGCTTCAGTCCGTAAAACAATGTCTACATTGTGTGTTTTACAGTTGCATGACTGCTTTAGTGATAGATGGCTCCTCCATTTTGTTAAACTGAGTGTTCTCTTTTTTTAGCTAGACCAGAATAGTTGCTGCATACTGTTAACTTACTGCTCAACTCTAAATTGATTTATATCTACTATTTCCCTTTGAACTAATGCTTCAGACCAGCACTAAGATACTATTGTAATATATTATTCCTCCTTGACATACCTTACACCCATGCTCTAAAATGGAAGATCTGCCAGCTAGTCTATCCACTATGCCAGCCTATTAGCACTTGGTATAGTCAGGCAGTAAAGGAATTGCCTGATGTTCACAGATAATGATCTTTCAATGGAACCTGAAACTGCTTATCTGTGACAAATGGAAGTATAAAGCCACATTTGAGGCCACCACAGTCTCATAAACTAGCACATTCTGTGAGTATCACTCTACTACAACATACACCACACATGCTCATAATAAATGATCATATGCTAAGGTATTTAAAAAAATCTTTCCCCAAACAACAATGGGCCAAGAGGTACAAGGCCCAGAATAAAACAGCAATATGCTGGAAGTGGTGAAGCAAATTAGTTCAAAAAGATATCTGCTTCCTGAAACCATGAGGCAAAGGAACCACAGAATGGATCTGTCAAGAACTGTACTCAAAGATTTAATAAATGATTAAGGCAGCTGAACACAAATCTAATAAAATAAAACAATGCACTTTTGTCTCTACAAAATGTCATTAGGACTTCATCAGAACTATTAAAAATGTTTAAAAAAGTGGCTGCATCATATAAATACCAATGTAGCAATGCACCAATACAGCAATGTATTGACCTTAGTCTTACTATAGTTCTGCTTAGTTTTTTGCCAAACTACGTGAAAATTTCCATTTATGTATTGTATTATATTTCTATCCATTCTATATATTCCTTTATTGCATGTTATGTAATTACTTCAGAAGAATGTATACTTAAAATGTGATCTGTGTTTATCTTTGTTCTTACTATTTGTTTACTTAAACTTTTTTGGGGAGCTTTTCTCCTCGGTTCCCTGCTGAAAAGGGCTTCTAAGAACCCAGACAGACTAACTCGGTTAACAAATGTAAAAATAAAAAAATAATAAATATATAAATATATAAATAAATAAATACCCATATAGGCATGTCAGGTAATATCAACCTAAAAAAACAAGTGGCACAAATTAATAAACATGTTTGCTTGCATCATAAAATATGTTAAAATTATATTATATAAATTCTCAACTAAAATCTTCATTAAAAATTCACTGTGAAAAATTAACTAAGTCATTTAGTAATCAATAACATATTTTGTTGCAAGTTTGAATAAATAAATAATAATAACGAATATCTCGGCCACAAAAATATGACCTGCATACATTGCCTAATAAATGTCAGTTTATAATTTAGCAGCTCTGTTTTTTTTTCCAAAATCTTCATTGATTTTACTTAGCACACCAAACATAAGTAAAACAATCTCATCAATATAACTGAAAAGCAATAATAAAAAACTAAGATATAAGTAAGGGATCTTTTTAAATTGGAGTTATAAACTGTTACCTCCCTAAACTATATGCAATACTATTTATATCAGTGCTATTTACCTAAAATAAAATAATTACAATCCTGAGTTTGAATCTTAAAATTATAATTATGAAAGAATGCAAAAGAATGAGAACAGATCATAACAATAAAGAGCTGAAATGAAAAAAGAAAAGTTAGTGAGACTGGTGACCCTAGAATATTATTATAGTTTTATATTTATAGTAATAGAAGCAAAGGGATCATATCAAAATATGATTTGAAAGTATGCTGTAATATTCAATAAAACGTGGATGAGCTTTTTGACAAAATTTTAAAACTTTATGAGCAGTTAGGCAATTAACTGCCATATGTTTATACCCACCCCACGTAAGTGATGATCTGCCTGTCCAATTCAATGTAATATATAGTTTAATTAGGGAAAAATAGTAATTAGAATGTGAATTTGAAGTTTAATCAACCCCACTAGACGTATTTAAAGAATGGTAAATTCTCATGAAAGGGTAGATTTTTCATAACCCATCTTTTGAAGTCTAACTTTTAGAGAATTCCAAAGTTTATAGGAATGTTTACAACTCAAAAATATGAATAAGATGTGCTCTTTGTAACTCACAATAAGGACAAAAAGGGGAACATGAAGGGTTAAATTTATTTTGTAAGGTAGGCATATGATAAACAGTATTTACAATCATAAATTGTGTGTAGTTAAGTTTTTTAAAGGGAGTGTTTTATAGGTTAATTGGATAGACTGTTGTATGTAATTTTCGTAATTAATGGATTTAAAGTGATCCAGTATTTGGAATATAGGATTTCCTTTTGCTATCTAAGAGATATAATTAAACTATACAAGTCTGAGATCATTTTCTTCCTCATTGACAATGGCTTCCAAATTAACAGATATGTGTTTATATCCTTGTTGCTTATGTTAGGATTATCTAGAAAATTAAAATGCAGTTTCCTAATTTGTCTTGCTATAATGGTATAGCTCTTAGGGAGCTGGAATAGTCTCATAGAGGAAATAAGTTACAAATATGTTTCTTCTTTAAAAGGGTAAGTTATTAAGATTAAGCATCATATTATTCAGTTTTAAGTTTGGGTTAAGGTTTGTTGGTTCTAAGGTTATAAATGCACTAGATAGATTTAGTGATTTAAAAAGTTTTTGTAAATTACTTACACTTTTCTTTATTGATAGATGCAATTTAGAATTTTTTTAAATTCAAGGTACTAAGGAAGGGTAAAGCTACAGGGTTAAAGTTAATTGATTTAACATAATTGTGATACAATTCTATCCAAAATGGTGACCAACTGTTTACATTAGAGTCATAGTCAGCAACTGATATTAATCTACTACTATTGAAGCATCAGTTTT
Source organism: Protopterus annectens (assembly GCF_019279795.1). Classification (NCBI taxonomy): domain Eukaryota; kingdom Metazoa; phylum Chordata; order Ceratodontiformes; family Protopteridae; genus Protopterus; species Protopterus annectens. The sequence continues at coordinate 1,100,608,234 of NC_056727.1, read as the reverse complement.
TGATATGAAATTCTCACTGACTTTGGAGACCATATAAATTTTGCTAGGGTAGATTGTGCTTTGTTAAAAAAATGTGTTATGTATTATCATCTGAGAAGCCATAAAGATAAAAACAAAAGAAAGAATATAAGGTGAAGGACCAGATGAGAAGGCAAGAAATGCGGAAAAAAAAAACAAATATAGTAGCAAGTATAGAACACTTCTTGAAGAGTCTCATGATGATCAAGAATGAATGCAGGAATGGTTATGGAGAGGTGAATTTACATCAAGAAATGAAAGGTTAATATTGGCAGCCCAAGAAAGTGGGCTATGTACATGCTGGTTTACTAAGTCCATTGAATATGTGAGAGAAACAGACATATGTAGGATTTGTGGAACTGAATTGGAAACATTCACACACCTTATTACTGGTTGCGACTCTATAATGGCAGAGGGACTGTATACCGAAAGGCATAATATTTATTTATTTATTTTATTTTACATTTGTTGACCGGGCTAGTCTAGCTGGATATATGTCCATTTTCAGTAGAGGCCCAGGGAGATAAGCTCCAAAGTTCAATTACAGTACATATCTACAGAAGTACATATATGAGATCGACTACATTAATCATAACTAAAACAGTATTAGCTAAAAAGTGGTTACATGTATATAGAGTATATAACACAAAATATTGACTAAACATAATACAGTTTATCATGAGGCTGCAATTAACTGATCAGAAAGATTGATAGTAAAACACATAATATAATTGTAGATATAAGAAGGGGAAAAAAGGAAAGTAAGACTGGAATAGAAGTTGAGTAAGAAAATTCTAACTGGAACATTTATGAGAGTATACTAATAGGTAAGGCTAGGTAGTTGAATTCTGATGAGATTGTTACTGAGCTGAGGCAGTGAGGTAGAAACAGGTAGCTAGAGCATATAAGGTGGGGTTGAAACAAGTAGTGAGAGCATGTAGGTTAGTCAGGTTTAGTACAGGGGCACATCCAATGTGTTTTAAGGAAGAGCTTAAGTTTATTTTTGAACAAGGAAATAGAGGGAAGTGTAGAAAGTTCAATGGGGAGTAAGTTCCAGATTTTCCCAACAGTATTAGTGAAGAGAGAGTCTCCATCTCTATTGTTTGATTTGTTAATATTTATGAGGATTTTTTGTGAACATCTTAGGGATTTCAGGTTATTGTAGGGATGAATAAGGTTAGATAGTATGGGTGTCTTAGCAGGTTGATAAAGAATTTTATGGGCAATGGTCAGTTGATTATATTTTAGCTGTTGCTGTAATTCAAGCCACCCTAGGTATTTTAGATTAATACAGTGGTGTGTTTTAAAAGGGTTATCAATGTGGCAAGATTGTAACACTGGAGATTGTGCAAACATTATGGTAATGAAGTGGCTGAAAAACACTGGAAACATGAGCCACAGAGAATCATAGAAAATGATGAAGTTTACATCACATAGGATCATGCAATACCAACATTCCAAAAGATAGATGCTAGAAAACGGGATATAGTGGTCCAAGAAAAGAAGACAAAAGTAGCATTGATCATTGAAATCGCCACACCTAGTGACTACAGTGTCTTGCGTACAGAGAGACACAGAGTCATAAAATACCTTGATCTGCAGGCAGAAATGAGAGCCATGTGGAAGAAAGATACCCAGATAGTTCCAATAGTAGTAGGAGCAACTGGTCTTATAAAAAAGAATTTACAATCATATTTAGATATGTTACCAATTCATGTAACACCGTACAAATTGCAGAAGGAGTCATTACTGGGCACATCACGGTGCTGCTAAGAGCACTTTTGGCTAACATCAAAGAGTGAAACAATACTAATTTCATGAACTTTAATTGTACTTTGACTTAGGAATGGGGTTCATTCCCATCATGGTATTAGAAACCCAAAAGACTTGGAGAATTAAAAAGTGAAAAACCATATAAAGTATTCTCGGTAAGATATTCATCTTAATGATTGCCACTTTTACTAAAAAGGAAATTTAAGTTTACTCCATTTGTTACAATCTTGTTGTATGTTTTAGGTTGTTGGTGAAAAAGAAAGTCTAAATATTTAATGGCATATTTAATTTTGATTTTGGTTGATCTGGGATATAAAAAAAGAGGGTCTGGTAAATTCAAAGGAAAAATTGAAGATTTATCAAGGTTTAATTTATAATTGGAAAATTTCAAAAAGATGTTTATCGAGTTCAAGATTTTAGGAATGTCAGAGCATGGTAAAGTAAAATAAAGATTTAGGTCATCTGCAAAAGCTGAAAGAGCAATTATTGTGTTATAAAGTATGAGGACATAGTGAAGCGTTTTCTGTTTGATAAGTAAGAATAGGGGTTCAATATATAAATTAAACAGATAAGACAATGGACATCCACATCTTGTTTCATTTCTAATTACGATTATATTAGAGGTGATCTTAATGTACACAGTAGTCTAGGTGTTAGTATATAAAGTTTTAACTATTTGAGTAAAGCATGTGGGTAAACAAAAAATGATAAAACTGAAAGAAAGAAGCTTTCATTGAGTCTATCAAAAGCTTTATAGGCATCAATAACCATAGCAAATATAGGGATGTGATTACATTGGGAAAGTTTTATTAAGGCATCTGATGTGAGTGTATTATCACATGTTTGCCTGTGTTGGATAAAGCCTGATTGTTTGGGTGAAATAATATTTTATATAATAAACTTTACTCTATTAGCCAGTATTGTTTTAAGATTTTAACATCCACAATAATCAAGTAAATGGGTCTGTAGCTCTTTGGATCTTTGGGTCAGCATTTTCCTTAAGAAACCACATAGTTTTAGAAGAGTTGAAGAGTAGATCAGTGATAGAATTCTTAATTAGGTAATTAAAGAGCTATAACAACACTTTAGAGATTTTCAGATAAAGTTTATTATAATATCCACCTGGCCTTGGTACCTTGCTTATCTTAAGATTATTAATTACCATGACTATATGTTGTTGAGTAATGGGACATAAGAAACTTTTTTGTTGAGATTGATTGATCTTAGGAAATTTTAACTGATTCAGAAATTGAGAATTCTCCTGTGAAGATGTTGATAGAGTCTGGTTCCCCATAAATCTGTGAGTATAGATTTTCAAAAATGTTGGCAATCTCAATATTGGAACAATAATGTTTGCCTTGATAGCTTATCTCTGATATGGTATGAGTATGCTTCCATTGATTTATCAAACACGCTTGTAGCTCAAAAGGCATTCGCACCCATTCCGAATAGTTGACCAGAATCTTGGTTTCCTGGAAATTCAAATGCTTAGCAATAAGTGAGCATAATTCTTTTTGAAGCTTAATTAGTTGATTTTCTGTATCTTGTTTAAAATTTAATTGTAGTCTGCTTCTAGTTTAAGTATTTAATTTTTAATTACTTTTTTAGATTTAAGTTTTTTTATAATAGATTACTTTATTGATGAGGAAACCTCTTAGTTAGGCTTTAGTTGTGGTGCATTCCATATCAAAGTGTATTTGGGAGATGAATGGTTCTTTTATGATAACTGCCAGCGTCATGTTTATTTCTTCCACAGTATCTTCTTTCAGTAATAAGTTAGGGCTCAGAGTCTAATTATATCCCCTATCACGAACATTAAATGTACATACCTAGTTGATAGTAAGTGAATTTTTGAATGATTAGAGAAAAATCTAGGCTCAATGCATAGATCAGTATCTAAATTAAAAAAAAAAAACAAGAGTTTAAGAAAAAAAATGAATTCTGGACCATACTTTATGGCATTGTGAATAGAAGGTAAATTTTCCTTTATGTGATTTTTGAATTTGGAAATTATATGGATCAAATAAACCAAAGTCAATGTTTAATTCTGAGATTGTAGCTGTAGCACAAATATTATATGGTTTACATGCATTTGTTCTATCTACTGCAGGATGTTGGTAAGAATTCCAATCGCATCTTAAAATTAAATAATGATTCTGAAATCAAAACAAACAGCACCAGAATTACTCGTTGTAAAGATTTAAACTTTGCCAATGATATAAATAGAACCTGCTGGGGAGAGAGGTAATTATCCAAGAAGCTACCTTGTCTATGGAACAGGCTCCCCATCCATGTGAAGCAGAGTTCTTCCCTAACTCAATTCAAGTGCAACTTGGATAATTGGATGGGAAACCAGAAATTCATCCCTGGTTTGACATCTGTGTCTCTAATGAACAGAGGTAACCTGGAAATGGTTCATCTCCCAGGCTCATGATTACACTTATCAAGGGTATCAGAACTTGTCAGAGATTTGAGATGTATGGCTAGGCTTAAAAAGGCCCTTGTGGTCATTAGCATAGTAAACACCAAGAACCTATAAGAAGTAAAATGACAAATTTCAAGTTAACAATGGTAAAATATAAAACACTGAAACTTTTTCAGCCATCTCTTGTCATTTACTTTAGTTTACTAGAAGCACATCTGACAAGAGTAAAACAAGTTAACAGTGAAAGTGATTAGTTTATAATGCAGTTTTAGAGATTATAAGTCTAAGACATTTGGTTTCACTAGCTAAGCCTGCTTGAATAGCAGAAACAGAGTTACCTTGCCATTTTCTTTTTTTGTAGGTGTTATGTTTTATTTTTGGGTTTCCTGCTTTTAATTTCTTCAGTTAGGCAAGCCACATCTGAGAACCATCGCTAGTGTGTAAATAAATCAGTGCTTTACATACCCTCCTTGATATAACTGCACTTGCTTGATCAATGAATGTGTGATGTTGTATCTTTAAGAGCAAATGAATGGGTTCACGCAGGAAGAAAACTCCAGGACGAGGAAGCAATATAGGAAGGCAACTTTTGATATGCCCGTTTAATGTTTCAATACCAGGTAGAAATGCTAGGTCCAAACCTCGTTGGTCCTCTGTATCCAAATGGATCAACTTCATTCCCCATCAGATTCAATTACAGCCTGCTTTGATATTCAGACAGCAATGCAACCCCCATGGAGAAACCAGAAAGGCAGCAAAGAAAGAAAAAAAAAAAGACTCTATCACTTTCTGACAGGCATCAGCGACCGACAACTTCACCTGTAGGTATCTCTAAATACAGACATGGACACAGCTTTTGCTTCTTTAAATGAGGAGACTGAATATTTAGAGTCTTTAATTTGAAAGGATAGGGTATTCGGATATCACATTTGGAATTTAATTTTTTTTTTAGTCAGGAAAGCACAAAAGGGAAAAGGTTTTGTCTAATTTGTCTGATATGTGTCGGAAGAGCCTGCAAAAAAGAAATTTTATAACTGTTTCAGGTAAGAGTTCCTTTTTTCTTTGCTGCAGAGAGTATTTTTAATGCATCTTATTGGTTTCAAAACTTAACATATACTTGTCTCGGCTTGTCTATATTCTGGCTAGCTCGGAGTGCAAGGTGGGTTATGTTGATGATTATTTGCTTCACATCAGTTGTGTTTTCTAGTAGTGTGTTCAGAATTTGAAAAAGTGTTTCCAAAAGATTAGGTTGTGAATAATGCTCAGGTAAACCTCGGAAAATAATGTTATTGCACCTTGAGCATGCTTCTAAGTCTGTTTCTTTTGTCTGTAAATCCAGAATAAGTTTAGTGTGTTTTTTTTGATTGTTTTTGTAGTTGGTCAATCCTGGATTCATTGGCGAAAATTTTGGCTTCTGACTTTTCTATCCTGTACGAAATTGGATTGAAAGACTCTCCAAAAGATTGAAGTTAAGTAGAAAAGTCTTGTATTGCCTGATGAATAGGTTGAAGAGACGATTTTATATCTTTAAGATTTGCGGGTTGATCCGATTTCAGTTTAGCTGCTGTTTTAGTTATTTCTTGCTGTTTGCCCATTCTAGGTCTCTTGGAGGTTATTTCTTTCTTGGAGAAGTTGCTTTTGTAGATTGTCTCTCCATCCCTGGATCTTTGTTACACATCTTAGGCCTTTTCTTTTAGTTTGAAGATTAGGAAGTCTGCCACTGGAAACTTATGGCAGTGTGAGGTTGACAGGAACCTTACAATCCAAGTGAATCTGACTTTTTAAGAAAAGAATTTAACTTATTGGTTAAGAAAATAGCACTTTGATAATTTTGTTAATATTTTATAGGCATATATTCATTTTTTAGTTAAGTTCAATATACAATTTTCCTGGGATTTAGTTAAAGCTAAGGAATAGCAGTGTCTATAAGACAGCAGTCATCTTGTTCCCCAGTAGCTCTCAGTTTTAACACAGCATTTATGCCTCATATTTTGGGAAGCAATCATCTTTTGAGGTCCAGAGTAACCCAAGCACCACAACACTAGTTAGTGGTAAAAGAGCCAGGATTCAACATGAAACAGCACATTCTAAACACATTACATCAGAGCAACATTCAAACATAAATAGAAATGTACTTGTGATTGGTGACTATATAGTCAAGCACAATGATTCCACACTCTTGATATTAAACAAAAGCAAGGTGACAGTGAGCTGTCTCAAAGAGGCCAATAATGCGTAAGTTACAAGGGCGCTGAGGACCCTTAAGCTAGACAAATATTTATATTTATTTTACATTTGTTGACCAAGCTAATCCAACTGGATATATGTCCATTTTCAGTAGAGGCCTGGGGAGAAAAGCTCCAACAAAAAAACACTATCATTTATACTATGAAACATTTACAAATGCAGCTACATTTACAGATAATTATCCCATTCATTATATTTTGTTGCATTTCTGTAAACAGAATCATGGTACATTTCAGCTATGGTTAGCCATTCAATTATTTAGCTAATAAAATTTTAAATATAAGAGAATACTCTCTTTGTAGTTAACAGAAAAAGTAGCTAGCTTATACACTCTCTTAGTAGTTAACAGAAAAGTAACTAGATTATACAGGTATGGTGATTAGTACCCTGAGAAAATTGAGGTAGTTAGTCAGGGTTAGAACAAGAGCATAGCCACTGTGATTTAAGGTATGGCTTCAATTTGCTTTTAAATAGTGTTGTAGAGGTAAGGGTAGTTAGGTATATTGGGAGGGAGTTCCAGGTTTTGCCAAAAGTATTAGTGAACAAGGAGTCACCAGCCAAATTGTTAGTTTTACCTATTAGTACAGTTTATTTGCTGAGCATAGGGTCTTGAGGTTGTTATAGGGGGTAATTAGGTTAGTAAGTATTGGTGTATTAGTAGGTTGGTACAGAATCTTGTGGGCTACTGTTAACTGGTTAAATAGTATTATATTTGGTAATTCTAGCCATCCTAGCTGCTTAAGATTATCACAATGATGGGCTCTGAAGGCAGACCCAGTTGCAAATCTGGCAATATTGTTGTAGGAGATTGCTAGCTTGTTGAGGTTATTTTTACATAGTTTCGTATATATAGGCGAGGCATAGAGAAGGGTAGAGATTAAGTGGGTACGGGCAATGGTGGTCCTGCTAGTGAAGTTAAAAAGGGTTTAATCTTATATAGGGATCCTAATTTTTTGTTGACTGTTTTTTATAGTACTTTTAATATGGAAATCAAAGGTGAGGTTGTTGTCAATTAGTACCCCAAGAAGTTTAATAGTAGAATCAGGAGATATAATAGTACCATTGCTTGATGTCACAGTAAAATTAAGTGGGGAGGCCCTATGGGTGGGAGTAAATAATAGCAGTTTTGGTTTTTTGGGATTCAGGATGAGGCATCGATGTAGAAGCCATTTCTTGATTGTGTTAAATACGTTTTGGGTTAGGGACTGTAGGTCAGATGGTAAGGTGGCAGAGCATATTAACATGGAATCATCCATATATTGAATTCAAGTAGCTTGAGGTATAACAGAATATAGGTAATTTATAAAAATAGAGAATAGGAGAGGGCCTAATATGGAGCCTTGAGGGACACCAAGGGCAATTGGGAGGTGGAAGGATAAGTTGTTCTCCCATAGGACAGTCTGCTGTCTGTTGTCTAAGTATGATTGGAGCCATTGAATAGCCAATGTGTCTAGAGACAGGTTTTTGAGAATATTTATGAGTAAGTGGTGGTTAACCATATCAATGGCTTTTGAAAGATCAATGAAGAGGGCTGTGGATAGAGTGTCATTGTTGCGATTCTTATTAATACAGTCAGAGAAAGATAAGAGAGCAGAGGTGGTGCTCTGAAATGGTCTAAAACCATGATGGCAGTTGGCTAGTAAGCTGTTTTCTATTAGGTGGTTTAACAACTGTTTATGAATGCATTTCTCCATGATCTTTGCCAGTGGAGATAATATGACTATAGGTCTATAGTTTGATAATTTGTTGGAGTTACCACCCTTATGTAAGGGGATAATGTGTTTAATTTTCCAGATTGATGGGATAGTTCCTTCAGTAATAGTTCTATTAATCAGGATGGAAATTGGATAGGCTATGGCTTTTGCAGCTTTTTGCAGTTATTCTGCAGGTAGTGGGTCTGCAGAGAGGGTGGTAGGTTTAAGCTTTTGTATAAAGGTACAGACAAGGGATGTAGGAATAGGTTTAAAGTGAAATGATGGGGGTGTGTTAGTGATGGAGGTGGTTGATGATGTGCCAGGGGATAGCTGATTGGCAAGAGATTGAATAGTCTATGTGAAAAAAAGTGTTAAAGGTATTGGCTATTTGCTTGGGATTATCCTGATCAGAGCCTAAAGGGATGGGTGTGACTGAACAACCTGGGTGTAAGAGTTTATTGATGCCTGACCGGAATTTTTGTGGTTTATTTTGGTGGGATTGTTGGAGCTCAAAGTAAAAATTTCATTTGTCTAACAACATGGCTTTTTTGTTTCATTTCTAAGCTGTCTAAACTTTAATTGATCTACAGGGTTTTTAGTAGAATGCCAGTTAGCCCACAGTTTATTTCTAAGGAGGATTTTTTTGTTTGGTAGTTTTTGAGAGCCATGGGGCTGGTTTAATCCTGGCTGTAATTGTACGTGTTGGAGCGCAGTAGTCTAAAATATTTAGGAATTTTGAATTAAAATATTATACTGCTTCATCTAGGAGTAGGTTTTTCAGGGGGTGACTGATCACATGCCAAAATTTCTTTTTAAAAGCTGTCAGGGTTAAAATTCTTGTTGGTCCTCATTGTCCTATAGGTCATTAGGTTTGGGATGTCACTCTTATATCTGATTACGAAGTTAAGTGAATGGTCACTTATATCTTTGGGGAGGGTTCCTACTTTGTAAGTGTGGTGGTGACTGTTTATGAGAATCCAATGTAAGGTGCTTTTCTTGCCATTAAGTTTAATTGGTCCTTGTAGGGGATGTAATGGTTTGAGTAAAACCATATAGGTTAATATGAGTAGGTGGCTGTTCTGCGGTACAGCACCTCCAGTTGATATTAAAGTCGCCAATCACTATGGTTTCTTGTGGATAGGTATTAGATAGCCAACTAAAGATATCCTCTAGGGTGCTAGAGTTATTACCTGGGGAAGATAAATACCGATGATGTAGATGGATTTATGTTTATTAAGTTGCAATTTGGAAATAAGGATTTCAGCCTTACTTGTTAGTGGAGGTTTAGAATCTATAGGGGTCACCTGTAATCCAGATTTGTATAGTATAGCTACTCCCCCCACCCTTCTTAGCTTTACGGTCTAGTCTCAAGATATTGTAGCCAGGTGGAATAATCTCATTATCCTGTGTTGCATTTTTGAGCCATGTTTCAGTAAGACATAGGATGTCAAATGAATGTACATCCATGAGTGCATATAGGTGGGCAACTTTATTATTTATACTCTGAATATTGAGATGAGCAATCAAGAGTGAGTTAGTGGGTCTGGTAAGCAATTGTGCATTAGCAGGAATTGGGGTGTGGGGCACTGAAGTTGTGATAGAGTTTGGGCCAGGGTTTAGGTGGATATCACCATCTATTAAGGGGTGAACTTGTAATCTCATTGTAAGTTTTAAGAGTCGACATATTAGGTTGTGGAATTTCCTAACTGTTGGACTATAGAATTTGATGTGAGTCAATCTATGATACTTAGCTGGTAGGTAGTTTGTTGTGCTGGGTGTATATGTGTTGCTATGAGGGACAACAAGTATTGGTGTAGAGGTTTGCCTTATGGAGTAATGAAATCCTAGGCAGTTAAGGTATTCATAGAATGTAAGTAGGTAAGGTATAGAAAGAAAAGGTAGGAGTAGAATTAAGAGAAGGACCTTAGGGAGTGGTGAGCTAGATATAGGTAGCATAATGAGGTAGTAGTTATAGGTTAGTATATAAGGTAAGTTCTAACTGTGGTCTGTGTGTGAAAAACAATGGAAGTGGGTTATATCACTTTAAGGAGGTGGATCCTGTGAGTGATTGTGTGGATGGGGGTGTGGTTAGGGAGGATAAATGTAGAGGTACTGGGGTGGGTGGGAATTGGGGGCAAGGTAGGGGACCGGAGTAAGCCCATATGGCAAACGGAGCAGGTAGAGCCAGTGAAGGACTAAACCCTAGAAGAACAATCAGTGGAGTGCTGACTGCTAAGGTAAGTTTGGGGAGAAATGGTTGGGAGGGTTGATTGAGAGATATACAGTGTAAGGTAGAAGGATAGAGTGGAACTCAGGAAAGATAAGTATAGAAAATACTGGATGCCTGAGAATTATATATTAAGATAGTAAGATATGTGTTCAAAGAGATTAGTTATGGGAAAAGGGTGCCACCTAGTGGTCAATAGGCTATATTGCAATCGTGGCTACTCATAGAGGCTAGCAGGTCTAGAAGTAAAAGGAGGGAAAAAACAGGAGAGATATATACAGATGCAATAAAAAAGGAATGTATGGTAGTTGGGAGAAGAGATGGCTTTTGGCTGCTGGCTGTCCTGGCTAGGGAGTGTACTTTAAACCTGCAATTTACTTACAATTATTATTTTAGACCCGTCTATTCATTACACAGAATGTTCTAGTAGACATACTTTCTTGTTTCCTTGAGGGAATGATGCTCAGGAAGAAGTTTGGCTCTATTCTTAGCCCCCTAGATTTTAGGTCATTATAAGATTCTTGATCTTCAGATAGGGCAAGTTCCCAATTTCTAATACAGGACAGGCAGGTTGGAGAGCTGGTTACATAAAGGAGAACAGAAAGCAAATTGGTAAAGAAAACAGAAGGTTGGCCACACATACTCAGATAATAACAGCTAAAAGATAATGGATACATAAACCCAATTAGCCAAGTAAAAGTAGTTACTTTTCTGAATGTTCTAAATAGCTAATAAAGTTAAGGATGCTAGGCAGATACAGTTCTCCAGTTTAACAATATGTATTAGGTTCAGGTAGATTCAGTATATTCACAGCTATACAGTTCTTAAAAAACACTGCTATACAGTTCTACAAACACAGCAGATCAATGACTCTTTGAACAAGGAGACAGTGCTTTGTATATGTCGCATTTCAACAGTTTTAATGCACTAAGGCAGTCTAGTTAGATCAGCATGTGGTTTTAAAACACTAGAGCACTAAAACACTTTAGTAAGTTCTGCACATGGCTGACTACAACATGATGGTAATCCATGGTGGGGTAATTGAGTTGCCATGCAAAACCCTGAGAGATATGAAAAGAAGACATGACAAAGGTCTCCGTGTATGTCACAAATGCAGGAAAGACTCTAGTACTGAGTATAATCCTTCCACTACCAAAAATAATGCCAAGGTATAAAGAGGAGATGATTGACTTTAACAACTGGCCAAACACCTGGTGTGATTCTGGGGGGATCCATATGTGCCAGCATGGAATGAGATGCTAGAAAACATGCTTGTTTCAACAAGGAAGGTTTTTACCTCTTATTCCAATGCTTCCACATACCAACAGAAGCTTTTGCCATTTTCACATTGCAGTACTTGGCAGGATCCATCTGATGTACATCCCAGCCTAACCTCCAAAACAAACCAACCACTGGAACATATCAAGGTATCACTATGTAATGTAGACATCTAAATAACAAAATTCCAGACACTGAGGCCCACCTATACCTGGAGCACATCCACATATATGTTGTTGCAGAAAGCTGGTTTAAGTGACCTGACAGCACTCCCTCAATACCTGGACTTTCTAATTAACTTTCATTTAGACATGATGGGAACAATGGCAGCATATCCATATTCATTATAGTCCATAATAACCCAAGACAGATACTAGAGACCCACTGTTGGAGTTTATAGAGATCCAAATCATACTAGATAAGATCAGCCATTAGATCATAGCAATGCTAAAGGACCTTCTTCATGTTGCAAGCAAATCGTGCATCATACCTAAATATTATTGCTGAACTTCTCATAAGTAAGAGTAAACAGGACATAGAGCCAAACCAATTAGTAAAAAATTACAAGAAAATCTTAGCCAAGCTACAGTTTTCACTGTGTGATTCCTTAAAACCTCTTGTGAAAGAGAATAATGGGATATATGCAAATCATCCCTTAAGGGCATCAGGTGTTTCAGCTATATGGCAGTTCTGAATGGCCATGACTTTTTTCTTTTTAAGTTTGCTAATGAACAAATTCAGGCCAATGTGGGGTTTGGCTTTATACTTCCTGTACTGCTCACTTTGTTCCCAATTCACAACAGCTTTGGTTTTCCCTCTTAGTTATGGAGAATTGTTTCTATTCACTATGCAGCTTCTCTGTCCAGATGTCTCTGGCTGTTTTTAGTCTATCAGAGTAAGTTACGTGAAACAAAGAAAGCTACTCTCAGTTCTTTCACTGCAAGAAAATCACAGACCTTTTGTGAAAATAATGTACTTTATAAATATCCCACTTTTCATGTCATACAGCAACAAACATTCTACATTATTTTTATCATCCAGAGTAGATATTGTATATGTTCACAAATATTTTGTATTGTCTCTGTTATTCTGAAAGTGTCTTAGTTCTGGTTTAAGCACTTGAACTCCAAACCAGTTATTTTACATTGAAAGGGTTGTGGTCTAGACTCCTGTGCCAGGAGAGTGTGGCCGACACCTTTCTGAGCTGGGAATTGCTGGTGAAGGCCTATGCATATTACTTCTTCTGCAGAACACAATGCACATAATAGCTCATGTACCAGTGTCTCACCCATAAAGCCCTTAAAGCAAACCACAAAACCAAGCATATTAGTCATAGGTGATTCATTCATGAGTCACACAGATATCCCTCTCATCATCTGAAGCCATGAAAACTAAAGGAGGTGGTGTATCAATTTTCATTAAAGATAAATACACCTCCAGATTGGTCAAATATCATGATTCCCTGGAGATACTTCAAGTGCAATTAATTGTTATTAGGACACCTATTCAAGTCATTGCCAGCTTCAGGACCCCCTCCATGAATCAGGGCACCCACTCTGCTTATTTAGATCGATTTGAGTCTAACAAGATACATTAAAACACCATGGCTTTGGGTGACTTTAGCTACCCATCCATTGACTGGATAAATTACTCATGCTCAAACTCACTTTCCCAATGGTTCCTTGACTTTATTAACTCCAGTGTCCTGGACCAGCTGATTGACACCCCACAGGGGATGCCAACATCCTGGATCTGGTGCTTACCAATATGGTAGACCACTGCAGACTCAAGCAGATCCAGATAGGCACTGTAGCATCGCCACTGTGAGGTCTTCCCTCATGAGATCTGACCATAAATCTGTCTCATTTGAAGTAACTACTAAACCTGCCCCCCCCCCCCTACTAGTAACTAAACTAAAAAACTTCTGCAAAACAGATTATAACCTCTTACGGGATGGTATAAATAGTTTCTCTGTACCTCCCCACAGATGGAACTGGCATCTATGCTGAATTCTTCACCAGTGCTTTATACAAACACCTGTATAACTGCATTGACTTGGCCATACCTGATAGGACCAAAACAAGCTTCTCAAGGAAGAGCAAACCTGCCTTGTGGACAACTGCCATTAACAGGCTTTACAATAAGCAGAATAAGTTGCTATCTAAGAGTAAGAGGGAGTGAGCCCTAAACTGCAAACACTCCCTCATCAGCTTAAACAAGTGAATAAGACTTCTTGTGAAGTTCTACAAAGGAAACTATTATTCCAAATTTGCTTCCTCAACTAAGGATAACCATAAGGCATTCTATAGTTACATCTGTACTCTAAAAGGGAATGCCAGATATATGCTGAACTGGTAGTTAATGATACCACATATACTGAGCCAGTGGACATAGCTAACCTGTTGGCTTTGAGTTTCTGTGAAAACTTCACTCCCCTGTCCCCATCACATGTACCCCATGACATCCCTGCTACCTGTCCCCTACCTTGTATCTCTAAAGAGTAGGTCATTAATGCCATCTCTAAGGCCAGGAACACAGCATCTATGGGACCTGATAACATCCCAGGCTGCAGCCCATATGGGCTCCAACAAGAATTAGCAACACCTTTGGGTACTCTTTTCAATCATAATCTAACCACTGGCTTCGTCCCAGCTGAATGGAAAATGGTTACCATTATCCCCTTGCACAAAGGTAGTGCTTCCACTGACCTAATTAACTATAGACCTATTAGCCTGACTAGCCTTAGCAAGGCCATGGAGCAAATCATCAGGTACCTTACCAACAAAGATATAAGTAATCTCCAAATATTTGACCCTACTCAGTTTGGATTTGTCAAAGGGAGATAGGTTCATAGGCTGGTACTAGGCTATCGGCCCTAGGGCCTTTGCAAGCCTAGCCATAACAATTCCCTGGATATTTCTTCCCACAATATTTACTTCTCTGGGCCCCTGTCTAGCAGGGTGACTGACGTGATCCCCGGGGTGAATTTCCAATCTCCCATCCAATCATCAAGGTTCCTTTTGAAGAGACCCAAGGAGGTGCTCTGCTTGACTTGTATGAGCAGTCTATTCCAGAGTATGGGGAGTCTCTGAGTCAGGAACCTATCCCTCCAGCATGTTTTGTTCATTATGATGACAAGGTTTAGATCCCTGGAGTGTGTGGCTCTGAGGGATTGGGATTTCCTTAAGTGGAGCATGTCCTACAGCTCAGGGTTTGACATGGCCTTGTATGTTAAGCAGAGATCGTCTCTGAGTAGACGATATGCCACAGAGTATAGCTGGAGTTTTTTTAGATGGTCTGCATATGGCATCTTCTTTAGGCCTGTGATTCTTTTAGTGAGGTATTTCTGTGGCCTTTCCAGCTGCTGCAGATGTCTTGTGAGGTACATACCAAATGGGGTATTATACTCTATAATGGGTCTAATGTGGGATGAGTACAGTTGGACAATGACCTCCTTTTTTCTGCATGAAAAGCCCTTAGTGATGAGGTGTGCCACATAGAAGGATTTCCTGACTGTTGTGGCGATGTGGTTATCAAAAGTGAGACCACTGTCCACCTGTGTCCCTAAGTCTCTCATCACGCTTTCAATGTTTAGTGTCCTGCCACCTATGTGGTAATTAATGGGTACATGTTTTTTTCCAAAGGGATAACTATACATTTCTTGGCATTAAGCCCATGGCTTTGGCACCAGGCATCTGTTTCTGTAAGGCCCTTTAGTTGACTATCCACATAATTTGGGGATTCGATAATGGCTCCCAGTTTGCAGACATCTGTGAACTTTGTTAGCCAGAGTCCCTTAGTGTTGGCCTGTACTGAAGTAGATTAGAGAAGTAGATGCCAAACAAGAGTGGTCCCAGGACTGAACCCTGAGGTACTCCACTTGTCACTTGTCTGGAGCCGGATTTGGAGTCAGCTACTTTTACAGTCTGGGTCCTGTCACTAAGCCAGTTGGCAACCCATCGAGTGACATAGGGATTTATGGCCAGCTTAGTAAGTTTATCTATGATTCCAGAGTGGGGGATGGTGTTGAAGGCCTTGGCTAGGTCCAAATAGGCTGTGTAAACCGCCTTACCCTCGTCCACAGCTCTGGAGACTGATTCCAAGAAGTCAGTCAGATTCAGGAGACAAGATCGGCCCTTCAAAACCCAAACTGGGTGGGGTCCAGTGTTTGAAGGTTGCCAATGTCTTTGTTTATAAGTTCCATGATAATGCGTTCCATGCCCTTGCAGATCAGGCTTGTCAGACTGATGGGACGGTAGTTCCCAGGATCTAAGGTGGATCCTCCCTTGTGGAGCGGGATAACTGTAGCCGTGCGCCACTCAGTGGGCACGAAGCCTGAGGTGAGGCTATGATTAAACATGACACTTAGGTGAGGTACCAGTTCATTTTGTAATTCATGTAGTACACAGCCTGGGATGTCATTTGGTCCCATGGATGCTGTATTCTTAGCTTTGGAGTGTGTGGTTTCTACCTGTGTGGCCATGATTATCAGAATTTGGCAATCTTTTGGTATTGAGATGGGTGCTTTTGGGGGTGAGAGGGGGGTGAAGTTGGCCCTAAATCGGTCTGCTAGGATATTGGCAATATCCTTGCGATCAGTATATTTAATGCCATTCTGTTGTAGCTCAGAGCAGATCTGAGCATTGCCATTTAGATTATTGACATAACTATAGAATGCTTTGTGATTGTCTTTGGCAATTTTATTTTCGTAACTAGCTTTTGAGGATTTTATGAGGGATCTCAGCTTGTTACTGAGGCTGGTGAGGGAGTTTTTTGCATCCTGGGATTTTCCTCTTTTCTGCAACAGTTTCTTCCTTCTGTTGTATAGTTTGTTTATAGCAAGGGACCACCAGATTGGCTTCCTTTTTTTGGAGAAGAGCATCTCGGTTCTATTTGGGATGGCACGATTCATGCACAGGTGGATGTGCTCATACAGTGCCTTAGTATAGGATTCTGCAGTCGAACTTCCAGATCCTGTCTGCGTGGGTGTTGCGAAGTTTGTCACTTCTGACTTCAGTAGCATGAAGCTGACTTTGGAGAAGTTTTGTAAGGAGGTTTCCTTACTGGGGGGTTGGGGTGGGATGTGGATGTCAAAGGTGATTTGCTTATGGTCAGACCTAACCAATGAGGGGGTGACCACTGGTGTGGAGCATCTATCTTCCATGTTGATAATGACCAGGTCTAGGATATTGGAGCCCCTGGTGGGACAATGGATTAGTTGATCCAGGGCATTGGAATTTATGAATTCCAAGAACTGTTGGGAAAAGGAGTTGGTACCCAAGTAGTTTTCCCAATTAATGGCAGGGTAACTGAAATCACCCAGTATTAGGGTGTTTGGTTGTATCTTAATATTTTTCAGTATGTTTAGAAAGGTGTAGTGAGAATCTTGGGGCATGGTGGGGGATCTGTAGCAAGCTACAATTTGGATTGCAGTCATATGCCTGTTAAACCTGATGGACTTCTTTGAGACAGTCACCAAGGCCCTGGATGAGGGGAAATCTGTGCATACAGCCTACCGAGACTTAGCCAAGGCATTTTACACTATTCCCCACTCAGGCATCATTGACAAACTCACCCAGCTAGGTAAAAATAAGAAAACAAAGAGGAAAAGTAGAAAAGAGAATTAGTAACAGAGAAGTTAAAGAAACAGAAACTGAGGTTATGGATTACCTGTAAAGTGAAGGATTTAGTGTAGAAAATTTAACTCAGATAAGAGCACAACAGGATGGAACAAGGGACACCCAAATCAAGGAGATACTAGTGGAGCAGGAACCATCTACTCAGTTGACCGATGAAGATATTTTGGAGCCTCCCATAGGAAACCAGTACAAAGGTTCAGTTGGAGTTATACATCAAGAGAAAGAACAGAAAACTGTGGTAACTGACGCAGTCAATGCCATGGAGTGATAGGCAATTGAGTTTCCATAATATAAAAGAGCAATGGATGGCACAAAGTGAAACTGAAGTGGACATGGCACAGGAAAAAACTGTGGAACTTTCTATAGAATGCCTGAGGAAATGGCGAACAAAGAACATGCCCTCAGTTTTGAAGAAAAGAGAAGAATTACTTTATTTAATAGAGGTGGATAGACATATTAAGATCAGTGAAAGAAGTAGACTGCAGAAGGTCAATAAAACCCCAAAATTAGAAGTTTGATAAAACAAATGAACATAGTGATTAGGACTATCCATAGGGATCTATGTGATAAAACAAAAGTAAATAGGATACATTACTGTGTAGCCAAATTAATAACATATAAGTCCTAGCACAAGAACACAGGTTAGTATAGGAAAGGATGGGGAGAAATCAAATGTCATCATGGATGTATCGAATAGAAAAAACTATAAAGCAGTTAAGACAAGAAGTGTCACTGTTAGAAGAGTATAGAAGAGGAAACAGATCAACTAAAATACTCAGAAAGATGGATGTGATAAAAACAATGTGCAGTTTTATAACAAATAAGGATTTATCATGCACCATCACAAATAATAAACTAAAAATATCAGCACAGGCTGAAAACCTTAGAAGATGCACAGATAAATAAGTTCAAAATAAGCAATTTATTGATGATCCAAAAAAGTTTTATAGAGAACTGGAAAACAAGATAAAAGGAATTGAAAGACAACCAAAAGAAGAAGAAATAGATACATTTTAGAGAAGTATTTATGAGGATCCTGTGGAACATAAAGATGCTAAATGGATAGAAGAAGTAAAAGAAAGAATAAGGACTTCAGACATACAGGCTATGAAACAGATGAAATAATGGCCAGAGGGATTGAAACAAAGTTAAGAAAAGCCTCTAATTGGAAATCCCCAGGCCCAGATGCAGTACCTAACTTCTGGCTAAAAGTATTAACATCTTTGCATGAAGCTTTAGCCATGAGTAAGGACTACTTATATGCACACCCTGAACACATACCAGCCTGGCGAAAACAACAATAAAAACAATGCTCCCACTTGAGTGAACCTGCAAGCTACACTAAAAATTATAGACCAACAACTTGCCTTTCTGTGATGTATAAACTATACGCTGGTATTGATGGTGACAGAGTTTATAGTCATTTAGACAAAAACTCATTTATGGCAATAGAACAAAAGGGTAATAAAGTCATACAGAACAAAGGATCATTTGTTGTTAAATAAAGTCATAGTGGAGAACTGTACAAAGGAGAAGAATCTAAGTGTGGCATGGATAGACTACAAAAAAGCATTTGATAGTATCCCACATTCATGGATAAAAGAGTGCTTAAAAATGTGTAAGATACACCCAACACTGATAAATTACATCACAGAGACCCTGAAGCAGTGGCAAACCACTTTGCAGTTAAGCCGTGATAAAGGACAAATTATTATTCCAAGGATAAAAATCCAAAGGGGGTATTCCAGGGTGACTCTCTGGTCTTTTGCCTTGCCCTTAACCCATTAAGCTGTCTGTTTAACAGATTAGGTCATGGCTATAATGTGGCTTCCAGAAAGCAACAAAGTGTAAAGACTTCACATATTCTCTTTGTCGATAATTTAACACTGTACAGCTCATTAGATGAGGAACTGAAAGCACAACTGCGAGTAGTCAAATTTTTTTCAGATTATGTAAGAATGTCATTTGGACTTGATAAAAGTGCAAAAGCAACCTTTAAAGCTGGAAAGCTACAGCACCAAGAAAATATCAGTTTGGGACAAGAATGTGATATAAAAGAACTTGAGCAAGGGAGTGTATAAATATTTGGGAAATGATGAAGGAGTGAATAAGTAAATAAAACTCAGTAAGGAATATTTTAGAAAACTTAATCCTGAAAACAACATTGACATTTAAAAACAAAGTTCAAGCTATAAATCAATTTGTTCTTCCTGTCCTAACTTACAGTTTTGGAGTGATTAACTGGCCCCAAAAAGTGTTGGATAGATTAGACAGGAAAACAAGAAGGATGTTTCATGCTCATTAAATGATTTATAAAAGAAACAGTGCATATCAAGATGATATATTCCCCCTTCTGAAGGAGGTATGGGCCTCTTTAAAAGTGATTACATA
The DNA here is from genome assembly GCF_019279795.1 of Protopterus annectens. Classification (NCBI taxonomy): domain Eukaryota; kingdom Metazoa; phylum Chordata; order Ceratodontiformes; family Protopteridae; genus Protopterus; species Protopterus annectens. The sequence goes on along the minus strand of NC_056727.1, from coordinate 1,100,588,542 downwards.
TACAGATCTGCAATCGTGGCACTGCATACATATCTGCTGTCCTCACAAGACCCAAACATAGTGAACATTTTGAAACTTGAGGAGAATAAATCTAAGATGACTTACCTTCTTAGTCTAGCAGAAGCATATTGTCGTCAAGCGGGAATGGAAATCAAACCAGAAGTAGATAAAAATCAGGCAGCAACTGAATGTACCAAAAAAAGCAAAAGAAAGAATGTAAGGTGAATGATCAGATAAGAAGGCAAGATGTGAAAAATGCATAAATATAGTTACAAGTATAGAAAACTCATGGAATAACCTTATGTCAATCAGGATCAAACTCAGGAATGGTTAAGGAGAGACGAATTCAAACCAAAAGATGAAAGGTTAATATTGGTGGCCCAAGACAGTGGACTACATACACATTGGTTTACAAAGTCCATTGAAAATGTGGGAGAAACAGACAAATGTAGGTTTTGTAAAACAGAATTGGAAACAGTTGCACACCTTGTTGCTGGTTGTGACATGCTAATGGCAGAAGGACAGTATACTAAAGGGCATAATAATGTGGCAAGATTGTTGCACTGGGGATTAAGCAAACATTATAATATTGAAGTAGCTGAAAAACACTGGAAACATGAGCCACACAGCGTCATAGAAAATGATGAAGTCTACTTCACATGGGATCACCCATTACCAACAGTTCAAAGATAGACGTGAGAAAACCAGATATAGTGATCCATGAAAAGAAGACAAAAGTAGCATTAATCATTGAAATAACTACAGTGTCTTGCATACAGACAGAGACAAAGTTATAAAATATCATGATTTGCAGGCAAAAACAAGAGCAATGTGGAAGAAAGATACCCAGACAGTTCCAACAGTAGTAGGAGCAATAGGTCTTATAAAAAATAATCTACAGTTGTATTTAGATATGTTACAGATACATGTAACTCCATATGAATTGCAGAAGGAATCATTTCTAGTCACATTGGGTGTGCTGCAAAGTGCACTTCTGGCTGACATCAAAGAATGAAACAATACTAATTTCATGAACTTAAATCATACTTTGACTTACGAATGGGGCTCATCCCTATCACAGTATTAGAAACCCAAAAGATTCAGAGAAATTAACTAGGTATCAACCCTTATATATCGTGAGGTGGGTCACTAACTGGCTGACTGATAGAACCCATGTAGTCAATATAGGGGAATCCACCTACAACAGCAGATCTGTCACCAGTGGCATTTCACAGGGATCAGTCCTGGGACCTCTACTGTTTGGAATCTATTTCTCCGAAATACAAGCAAAAACTAAAGGTCTGTAGCTGACAAAGTTTGCTGATGACTGCAAACTGGGAGTGGTCATAGAATCTCCAAATGATGTCAATATCCTACAAAAGGGTCTTACACAAACAAAGGATTGGTGCCAAAGTCATGGCCTTAAACTCAGTGCAAAAAATGTATTATCATCCCTTTTGGTAAGGGTTATGTTCCCGCTAACTACCACATCAATAGCAACACCTTAAGTATCCACTCAGTGGTGAAAGACCTGGGCATACAGGTTAACATAACCATCACCCTTGACCGCCATATCTTCACAGTGATAAGAAGGCATTCTGTATTGCTCATCTCATAAGTAAGGGCATTGCCTCCAGAAAAAAAGAAGTTATATCCTCCCTGTACTCTTCCCTCATCAGGCCAATAATTGAGTACAATGCCTCTTTTGGTATTTACCTTTCCAAGCACCTGCAGCAATTGGAGAGACCACAAAAGTTCCTCACAAGGAAAATTCTAGGTCTTCAGCATCTGTCCTAAGTGGATCTTCTAAAATCACTGTCACTTTATTCTGTTTCATACAGGCTACTCAGAGGTGATCTCTGCCTTGCATACAAGGCAATCTCTGACCCTGCTGTAAGTCAAATGGTACATGGGTTACTCACTCTAAAGACCTTAACCTGGTATGTGACATTGATAGAACCTGCTTGAGGGAAAGATTTTTCTCCCAGAGGTTACCATACCTTTGGAACAGACTCCCACTTTATGTCATACAGAGCAACTCATTGGCCCTCTTCAAATGCAATCTAGATGACTGGACAGGTAACCATAAATTCACCCTGGGGGTTCCACCTGTGTCTCTCTAGGACAGGGGCAATAGGTGCTGATCATAGAAATAAGGGTAGAATTTGGTTAGGCTTGCAATGGCCCTAGGGCCATTATCCTAGTAACTTCTTATGATCCTATGATCCTATGTAGTTGAATAGGTTACAGGCGGATAGGCACTATTCACTGGTATATTCTCTGTGCTTGAAGAAGTTCATTTTACTGTAAAAATAATTTATAAAAAGGTGACTGACATGGTTATTCTTATATAAATAGTGTAAAAAGGCCCTTCATATTACTTAAAAGTTGAAATTATCAATAGCCAAGTTGTTCCACATCAAGTTATGTACAAAATCAGATGAAATAAATGAAATTAACTAGTTAGTTCTTCAGTTTTAGGTTCATAGGTAGGTACTAGGCTGTTGGCCCTAGGGCCTATATAAGCCTAGCCAAAAAGGTACCCTGGCGTTTGCCATCCAAGAAAATTATTTTCCTGTGCCACTGTCGAGCAGAGCCATAGAAGTGATCCCCGGGGTGAATTTCCTATTTCCCATCCAATTATCAAGATTTTTCTTGAAGAGTGCTAATAAGGAACTTTGTTTGATATAGATAGATAGCTTGTTCCAGAGTATGGGGAGCCTCTGGGACAGGAATCTATCCCTCAAGCATGTTCTATTTATTGTGATGACCAGGTTTAGGTCCCTAGAGCATGTAGCTTGGAGGGATTGGGATTTCTTTAAGTGGAGCATGTCCAACAGCTCTGGGTTTGACATAGCTTTGTTTTTTAGGCAGAGATTGCCTCTGAGTAGGTGATATGCGATGGAGTAAAGCTTTAGTTTTTTTAGATGGTCTGCATAGGGCATCTGTTTGAGGCTGGTAATCATCTTTGTGAGGTATTTTTGTGGCCTTTCCAGTTGTTGTAGATGTCTTGTGAGGTACATACCAAAAGGGACATTGTACTCTATAATGGATCTAATGAGTGACTAGTAGAAGGGAACAATGACCTCTTTTTTCCTGGATGCGAAACCTTTTGTGATGAGGTGTTCCACGTAGAAGGATTTCCTGACTACTGTGGTGATGTGATTACCAAAGGAGAGACTACTGTCCACCTTATCACACTTTCAGTGTTAAGTAGACTACCACCTGTGTGGTAGTTCACGGGTACAGAGGTTTTACCAAAGGGGATGACAATGGACTTTTTGGCACTGAGCTTGAGGCCATGGCTTTGACACCAGGCATCTGTCTCAGTGAGGCCCTTTTGTAGGATGTCCACATCATTAGGAGTTTCGATTATGGTTCCTAGTTTGCAGGCATCTGCAAACTTTGTTAGCCAAAGACCTTCTGTTTTTGGTATTCAGAGAAGTAGATACCAAACAGGAGAGGACCCAGGACTGAACCCTGTGGTACTCCACTCCTCACTGGTCTGAAGTCGGATTTGGAGTCTGCTACTTTCATAGTGTGGGTTCTATCAGTGAGCCAGTTGGCAACCCATCTTGTGACATAGGGATCTATATCTAGCTTAGTGAGTTTATCTATAATTCCAGAGTGGGGGATAGTGTTGAAAGCCTTGGCGAGATCTAGATAGGCTGTGTGAACTACCTTACCCTCGTCTACAGCTTTGGTGACTGCTTCAAAGACATCTATCAGATTTAGGAAATATGATCTGCCTTTTACAAGCCCGAACTAGGTAGGGTCCAGAGTTTGGAGATTACCAATGTCTTTGTTTATAAGTTCCACGATGATATGATCTATGGCCTTGCAGACCAGGCTTGTCAGTCTAATGGGGCGGTAGTTCCCAGGGTCCATGGTGGCTCCTCCTTTGTGGAGTGGGATAAATGTCGCTGTGCACCATTCAGTAGGCACAAAGCCTGAGGTGAGGCTATGATCGAACATGGTACTTAGGTGGTGTGCCAGTTTGTTCTGTAGTTCATGTAGAACGCAACCTGGGATGTTGTCAGGTCCCATGGATGCTGTGTTCTTGGCTTTGGAGAGTGTGGTCTTTACCTACGCAGCCATGATTACAGGAACTTTTCATTCTTCCAGTATAGAGATGGGTCCTTTAGGGGGTGAGAGGGGGGTAAAGTTAGCATTGAACCTATCTGCCAGGATGTTGGCAATATCAGTTGGTTCTGTATATTTAGTGCCATTGTGCTGTAACTCAGAGCAGATCTGAGTGTTGCCATTGAAATGCTTGACATAGCTATAAAATGCTTTGTAGTTGTCTTTAGAATCAGTGGTGATTTTGTTTCCGTGACTAGCTTTGGAGGATTTTATGAGGGATCTCAGCTTCTTATGGAGGCTGACCAGGGTGTTCCTCCAATCATGGGATTTTACTCTTTTTTATAACAGTTTCTTTCTTCTGTTGTAGAGTTTGTTTATGGCAGGGGACCACCAAATTGGCTTCATTTGTTTGGAGAATAGCATCTTGGTTCTGTTAGGGATAGCACAATCCATGCACTTGTGTAAATGCTTATAAAGTGCATTTGTGTAGGATTCAGCAGTCATACCTCTATTGTCTGTCTGCATGGGTGTCGCGAAGTTTGCCACTTCTGTCTTAAGAAGCATGAAGTTGGCTTTGGAGAACTTTTTTACAGTAGTTTCCCTAGTGGGAGGTTGGGGCGGGATGTGGATGTCTAGGGTGATTAGCTTGTGGTCAGATCTGACCAACGAGGAATTGATCTTTGGTGTGGAACACTGGTCACCCATGTTGGTAATGACCAGGTCTAGGATATTGCTGCCCCTGGTGAGGGTGTGGATAAGTTGATCCAAGGTGTTGGAATTTATGAATTCCAGAAAATGTTGAGCAAAAGAGTTGGAACATGAGTAGTTTTCCCAGTTAATGGTTGAAATTGCCCATTATTAGGGTGTCGGGTTGTACCCTAATATTTTCTTTTATTATATTTTCTTACATTATTTTGGGATTATTTTCCTAGTGGTGACTGTGTGTGTTTGTGTATATTGGTGTCTCTTCGTTGAACATTCAGGAAGTTAAATTTGTTTTATGCTGGCAGAAGTTATTTAATAGTTATGTAACTAGAAAATCCATTTACTATGGAGGAGGTTATGATAAAGCAGGGATTGAAATTTTGCATTCTCCCCTATGCTGTCGAGTCTTAAAGCTCATATACATAAGTAGCAAGGCAGAGTGTAATAAGGACTGTTCATGTAAAAAACAAAAGTGTGTATTTTAGGTATTGTGCGTTTCAGCCATTTAGATCAATATTTTGTGGATCAACTATGTCAATTTCAGGGTTCAATGTTCAAATTAATCAAGCACAGTAGCCCAACATAACACATCAGAGATACTTCAGGTACCACTAACACTGGGTAAAACTGCAATCCAGGTTTTAGCTTGCTATAGATCCCCCACCATATACCAAGACTCCCACTCCATATTCCTAAACACACTGGAAAATATTAGGGTGCAACCCAATACCCTTATACTTGGAGACTTTAACTACCCCTCCATTAACTGGGAAAATTACTCATGTACCAATACACTTGCTCAATGTTTTCTGAAATTAATTAATTCCAACACCCTGGACCAACTCGTTCTTATCCCCACCAGGGGTAGAAACATCCTTGACGTGGTCATTACTAACATGGGCGACCGTTGCTCTGCACCAGTAATCAACTCCACCCTTGTCATATCTGACCACAAGCTAATCACCATGGATACCCACATCCCACTTTCACCCCCCCTAAAGGAAACCACTGTAAAAAAACTTCTCCAAAGCCAATTTTGGACTTCTAAAAACAGAGGTGGCTAACTTCATGACACCCATGCAAATGGAAAATAGGTGCATGACTGAATCATACACCAATGCACTGTATGAGCACAAACACAAGTGCATGGAACGGGCCATACCAAGCAGAAACAAGATGCTCTCCTCCAAAAAAAGGAAGCCAATCTAGTGTTCCCCCACCATAAACAAACTCTACAACAGAAGGAAAAAGCTGTGCAGGAAAGGGTGAAGTCCCAAGACTGGAAAACCTCCCTTGTCAGCCTCAGCAAAAAACTGAGATCCATCATCAAATCGGCTAAAGCTAGCTACGAAAACAAAATTGCTGTAGATTCTAAAGATAACCACAAGGAATTCTATAGTTATGTCAAGAACCTACATGGCAATACTCAGATCTGCTCTGAGTTACAGCACAATGGCAATACATATACAGAACCAAGTGATATTGCCAACATATTGGCTAACAGGGTCAGTGCAAACTTTACCCCCCTTTCACCCCTAAAGGGCCTATAACAATACGTGAGGAATGCCAAGTCCCTATTATCATGACTACACAGGTAAAAGCTGCACTATCAAAAGACAAGAATACAGTTTCCATGGGAACTGATAATATTCCTGGCTGTGTTCTACATGAATTGCAAAGTGAACTGGCATCAGACCTGAGTACCTGTTCAATCACAGTCTCATTTGAGCCTTTGCTCCTACCGAATGGCATACTGCTCTGGTCATCCCACTCCACAAAAGGGGAGTGACTACAGAACCTTGGAACTACCACCCCATTAACCTGACGAGTGTGATATATAAGGCTATGGAGCTCATCATCATGGACCTTATAAATAAGGACATAGGGAATCTCCAAACTCTGAACCCCAAGCAGTTTGGGTTTGTGAAAGGTAAATTATGCCTGCTCAACCTGATAGACTTCTTCGAATCTGTCACCAGAGCAGTGGATGAGGGCAAGGTAGTTCACTCAGTCTACCTAGATCTTGCCAAGCCCTTTGACACCATCCCTCACTCAGGAATCATAGTTAGACTCACCAAGCTAGGCATAAACCCCTATGTCATAAGATGGGTTGCCAATTGCCTCACTGATTGAACCCATACTGTGAATGTAGCGAACTCCAAATCTGACTACCGACCAGTTACAAGTGGTGTCCCGCAAAGATCGGTCCTAAGTCCTCTCCTGTTTGGCATCTACTTCTCTGAAGTTCAAGCCAACACAAAGGGACTCTGGCTGACCAAGTTCACAGATGATTGCAAACTGGGAGCCATTATTGATTCTCCAACTGATGTAGACATTTTACAAAAAGGCCTCACTGATACCAGTGACTGGTGCCAGAAGCATGGCCTTAAGCTCAATGCCAAAAAGTGCATTGTCATTCCCTTTGGGAAAAATTTCAGTGCCCTTGAACTACCACATAGGCAGTAGCCCACTAAACACCGAAGGTGTGGTAAGAGACCTGGGAACACAGGTTGACAGCAACCTCTCCTTTGATAGCCACATTGCCACTGTAGTCAGAAAGTCCTTCTATGTGGCACATCTGATTACAAAAGGTTTATCATCCAGGAAGAAAGAGGTCATAATCCTTCTCTACTTGTCCCTCATCAGACCTATTATATAATACAATGCTTCATTTGGTATGTACCTCACTAGACACCTACAACAACTGGAAAGGCCACAAAAATACCTCACTAAGAGGATCTTAGGCCTTAGACACATACCCTATATGGACAGACTCATAAAACTCCAGCTATACTCTGTCTCTTATCACCTACTTAGAGGCGATCTCTGCTTGACCTATAAAGTCATGTCTGACCGAGAGCTGCTAGATATGCTACACCTTAAGAAATCCCAATCCCTCCATGCCACATGCTCCAGGGACCCAAACCTCATTACCACAATAAACAGAACATGCTGGAGGGACATGTTCCTAACCCAGAGACTTCCCGTACTCTGGAACAAACTTCCCATTCACATCAAGCAGAGCATTTCACTGGCCCTCTTTAAGAGAAATCTTGACGAGTGGATGGGCAATAGGAAGTTCATCCCAGGGACCACTTCAGTAGCCTTGCTTGACAGGGGCACTGGGAACTAACTTTGGGTGGCATGATGCCAGGGAATCTTTTTGCACTAGGCTTATATAGTCTCTAGGGCCATTAGCCTAGTACACACCTATGAACCTATGAACATGGAAAGACCTTCTCAAAAAGCTTAGCACCATAAAGAGTTGGATCAAATACTTTTAATCAACCATTAATTCACGTTACACTTAAAAGACCTAATAGACTCCAGTTTTCTAATCCATAATGGAACATTATTCCTCCATATACTGGCTCTCCAATGAAAAGAATTATTCTAAGTAGATGTTTTACCAGACATACCATTTACCGGGTAATTATTATTCCTTGCATTCAATAATATGTTTTCTTTTGAATACCCAAGATATTTCCAATACAACGGTCTTTAATACATTTATATATAGCAATTAAATGACCCCTCACTAACCTATATTTAATTGTAAATAAATATAACTCTTTAAACTTACTATAATGAATCATGCTCCTCATTCCATATATCGTCCTAGAAAAGTACCTTTGTATTCTTTCCAGTCTAGCCAATTGCACCCTATTGTATACACAAGTGGGTCCAAGCTATTCTATAATAGGTCTAATTATAATTTTATAAATTGAAAGAAAAAACATCTTATATTTGCAAACAATACATGTAAAGGTGTTATTCTTTTCACAGTAACATCTTCTAACTACATCCACCAAATGGGGAATTGTCAGAGTTTTGGGATGCATGAGTAGGCTTAAAAAGGCCGTTGTGGTCTTTAGCCAAGTAAACACCTATGAACTAAAACTTAAAGAATTATCAATCCTTGTATCCAAATCTTTGGTAATTTTAACCACTTGTATATTAAAGTTGTCTAAAACATAAGGATAATTATGATTCCCATCCTCAAAAAATGCATAATGCAAGTTTTACTAGCATTAATCGTCATGTCATTTGGTGTAACCAAATTAAAGTATCTAAATGTGGTTGAAAAGAAAAATGATCAGTTAACCCAGAAATTGTGGTTCCAACTTTTACATAATCTGCAAAACTAACCATAAATATACCAAATAAAACTGGACCAAAAACTGAGCCCTGGGATACATCTTCTGTTAACTCCATCTCATCTGACAAAGAATGATTGATATTTGGCTGGCAACTTCTCCCAGTCAGCCAGTTAATTATCCATTTAACCACATACTCATTTATACATCCTTCCTTTTATAAAGAAATGGTTACACAATGTGGCATAGTGTCAAAGGCTTTTAACTTATCCAAATTTATAAAATTAACAGCTTCCCCTTCATTCAATACTTTCCATAAATGACCACAAAAGGAAAGTAAATTGGTACCACAAGACTTACTAGCTGCAAAACCATGCTGTGAAAAATCAAACCAAACATCCAGAAAACTAATAATGTACTTGGAAATTACCTCTTCAAAACATTTTCCACATTAGTAAGACTAATTGGTCTGAAATTTTCAACCTTACAATAATCATCAACCACCCTTAAGCACTAGAACAATATGTGCTAGTTTCTAAATTGCAGGCACATAACTTGTTTCAGGTGTTCTTTGAAAAAGAAAACACAAACAAGGAATAATTTCTTTAATAACAGTTGATACGAAAATATATGTAATGTCACCAGGACCTGTAATCAAACTATGTTTAACCATCCTTAAAAAAAAAATCATCCAAGCTTAAAAAAAAGAAGTGGGCAGTCACCCAAAACTTCAACCAAAACATTACCAGTTTCCAGACTTTTATCTGGAAATAACAAAATATTTCAGAAAACCATTAGACAATAAACTAGGGTCAGTAACGAAATTGTTATGAACTGGCTATGCACATGTGTTTTTGTATTGCTTCTGATGATTATAAAAAGTCTTTTTATTTTGCACATCATCACTTGCCAAACTCTTCTCATAATTCTTCCTATTTTACCTAATTTGGCTCTTCAATTTATTCCTGACCAACCTAACTTTAAGTTTTCCCCCATATTCTTCTTCACTTTTCTCCATATATTCTGGACCCTTCTATGTAATTTATTCAGGGAATAATTCCACCATGGAGATTCATACCCAGTATAATACGAACTAAAGGTGCAGAATCATCAATCAACTTATATAAGAAACTATAAGAAATTTCTCAACCTGCAACATCATCAGCTGTGCAAGCTGCATCTCTCCAATTCAAACTGGAACCCCCTCTCCTTATCCTGTCATAATCTGTTCTACAGAATGCATA